>NC_056730.1:762675693-762898193 GCF_019279795.1 Protopterus annectens
CTCTGACATGTCATCATCAGACATCTTTCTGCACATGAAACACGTGCTCAATGGAGTTTTGTGTCATGATATGTTCTCTGCTGTAGGCATCCTTGCCAAGAGTTGATGGGGCTCCATATGGTGTCATTAGCCAAGGCTCTAGTGTATGAACGCATTCACCTGTTTTCAGGGGAATGAGATGGAAAATTTGATCATCTTGCTTTCACTGGCAATGTCTGACTATGGCTTACTGTATAGCAGTGCTCATGTACTTACCTAGTAGGAGCTCCTCTGGTATCTCACCATGTTGGAAAGCAGACCTCAGGGAACTTTCCCTGCATATTGCTGCATCATGCACAATACCAGGATATGGCATCATGTTGTTAGTTATAAGGCCATCTGCAAAAACACAGCCTGACAATTGAGTGATGGGCACCCATTCAAAATCAGGTATAGATGGTGCTTTGACTGGGATGTGGATGCAGTCTATTGCACCAAGGACAACAGGAGGTTGGCTATGGCATAGGACTGTTGCATGACATTACTACAATTAACTGCTGTTGTTGGAAAGTGGATATATTCATCCACCTTGTTGCACATTGTTGCCAGAAACTATGCAAGAATGTGACTGGCAGCTGTCTGGGACATTCCTATGACATCTCCCATATGCTTCTGAAATGTGCAGTACACTCAGACTCAGGCACACTTTTGTTTCTGCTAGTACTGGATTACCCCAAAGACTATGAACATACATACATGTGGTGCACACATCCTTCACTGTTTCCCTTTATAAGCTATCTCTATGTACTATTTCCTATTCAGAGAACTGCCTTAACTGCAGCCTGGCCTTGTACCTGGATGGCTTCCTTTTGGGATGCCTTTGTACATCATCCTCTTTTATGGCTTGCAGTACCCCAGTCTGCTGTAGTGCATTAAATGCTGGTTGCCTTTTCTTTTTTAATTTCTGCAGATCTTTTCAAAATGTAGTCATGTTACCACTCAGTAGATATGGCTTCTGCCCAGTGATTTCAGAAATTTGTTGTCACAGTACTGTGTCTCATTTAAATTGTGTTGGGCACACCCACTGTGTTTTGGAATTGGCAGGCATGTGCTAAGTCCTCAATTATCTTGTGCTGAATAGACAATTACTTGGCCCTGTTTTAGTGTATGTTATGAAACTGCATCTGCCACAGATGCATTTACATCTTTTTTTGGCATACTGCACTGTCCACAACTTTCGTTTGAAATGTGGCCCTATATGATTGAGGGCATTACATGCAGAAGATGCAGGCTGACGTCTATTTGACTATAAATGTAGGCATATAGAAATATTTTCTAACCTTACTCATATATAGCTCATCTGTGAAAGGAACAGTGACATATGTATGTTCGGGTCTATATTACCAAATCGAAAATTCATGTAATCGAACAACATTAACATTGAAAGCACCATTTATCAAAGTCATGTGCCCCTCACACCCCCCACTAATTATATATACCAACCACAAGATCGCACTACAGTGAGGAAAGGGCAAATTTTCCAATTTTAACTGTACCGCATCACTATAAACACCTTGATGAATGGCAGTTCAATGTGAAATGTCATTCGATTACATGACTTTTCGATTTGGTGATATAGACCCGTATTTTTATTACTTTAAAACATTATTGGCACATAATATTCCATTCACTGGAAACAAAATGCATTATACAACTGTAAAACATGTACTATAGAGGCAGCATCACAGTGTGTTTGTGTATATTGCATGTATATATTTGCATAACAATGTATTGAATAATGCATTACTGCCAATCTCCTGATATATGGAAAGAATTCTCGGTACTTGTGGAAATATATTCTGGATAATGAGTCCTTAGAGCAACATAGTTAAACATGGCTAAATAGTGAATTGCCTACATTTCCATGCTATATACATGTATGCATGGGAGTGACCTCTGACTGGCATCTCTCTAAAATGTATGCCTCACAGATTCGGCTATAATGGTGAAGAGTAATGTGCAACAGACATGTATGCACACAAATAACGCCTTGCTTTCTAAGCTATGAGAAAATAAAAGTGAATGAATAAACAAATAGAAATAAATAAATACGTTAAACATAATGGCCATTTAGGGTGGCAGGAGCACATGATTTATACTCTCTGCCATATCAATGAGCATCATTTTCAAATAGGTATACCTCCTTTGAATGTGATTGGTAATTCATGAAACAGAAGAGTCTGTATACAACATGAAAATGAAAACACTTTCCTCTATTACAAGGACTCGGTATATATCTACAACACATATGTAGATTTTAACTGTTAAGTATATGAAGTCCAGACTAGATACAAATACATAGCAATACTACTGTTTCTGTACATTTAGTTGTTGTGTCTTTCGGCTTTTCCCAGTTAGGGGTCACCATAGCGGAACTCTTGTCAGCTAATGATTGGCAGATAGCTTTTTACGTGCTAAGTTGCCAGCCCTGACGCACAACCTTCAACGAAGGTACGCCCATTCACGCATGTTTCCACGCAGAAGACGATCTAGCTGAGAATCGAACTGGACAGCGTCTTACTGTGAGGCGACAACGCTACTGCAGCACTGCCACCACAGCTTTTCTGTACATTTAGTGAAAAAAAAAAAAGACAAGTCGCTTCTTGCAAGCCTCCCTACATTATATCCATGTCTATGTCCATGTCCTCTTCATCTTGTTTTTGTTGGTGTTGCAAAGTAATATTACCAACAGAAATGAAAGAAGACACAAAGGTACAATACAGAGGCTTGCAAAAATGAGCACCTTCTGCCTCTCCTCACATAACAGATGTACTGTGTAAGCATAGGGATGTACATGTGTAGGGACATACATGCCATGCACATGTGAAGCACATCTCAAGTTGCCAAAAGAGGCAGAAGAATGAAATGCAATCATACGGTGACATTGTTTTAAAAAGATAATCAATTTCTTTCTTAAATAATGTTATTGTACAATAGAAATAAACCACTCCTCCTGTGTATTGATAATACAGAACATACAGTATTAATCCAGCTGAGCTACAAGCCCCTTTCCAGGTGAGGCCTGGTGGAAATGTCCCAGTAGGCACTTTGGTAAAGTCATGTAATAGTGCAATAAGACAGATGCAGTAAAGACGGGTATGGTCAGGTCTCTGATCATAACCACATTAGAGCCACACACTCGAGGGACTTGAACCTCAGCACAGAAATAAATAGAACTTGCTGGAGGGACAGGTTCATAACCCAGAGACTCCCTTCACTCTGGAATATAATTCCAGTTCATGTGAGGCAGAGCACCTCACTGAATCTCTTCAAGAAGAATCTCGATAAGTGGATGGGGGATCATAGGTTTGTCCCAGGGATTACTCCCGTGTTCATAGGTTCATAGGTTCATAGGTTGGTACTAGGCTATCAGCCCTAGGGCCTATGCAAGCCTAGCCATAACAATTCCCTGGCTATTTCTTCCAACATTATTTACTTTCCTGGACCCCTGTCTAGCAGGGCGATTGACGGGTCCTGGGTGAATTTCCTTTCTCCCAATCATCAAAGGTTTTCTTGAGAAGAGGTCCAAAGAGACACTCTGCTTGACATGTATGGGCAATCTATTCCAGAGTCTGGTGAGTCTCTGGGTCAGGAACCTATCCCTATCACTAGTGTCACTATTAGACAGAGGCACAGTAAACTAAACCTTAAAAAGGGCACAGTATACTCAAATCAAGGGGTGGCATAAGCCATACAGAATCAGGCTAGGCTTATAATTGCCCCAGGGCAGATAGCCTAGTATGAACCTATGAACCTATGAACCTATTATGTGTTTCAGACATGGGTTCCAAGAAATTCACATTGGGAGTGAAGAACACTTCTGAAAGTGCTGTGATGGTTGGGTTTTCCACTATAGTAGCAATTAACAGGCTTCTCTTTTTCCTGATTTTGGAGCATAATTACACCACCCCATGCACTACAAGTAAACTGCAGTCAAACAAAAACTAGTGTCAATGGAGGAGATAAACAAATAATTGCATGCACTAGAAGTGAGACTTAAAAGGCAATGCTTTATATATTATAATATTTATATATCTTGTTTTACCAACAAAGAAGGCTACACGAGAAAGCATTATATATTACCTTGTTCAAGTAATGTTTTGTTACATATTATATGCATTGCATGTAATTTAAATCCTTGTTATTGAGTGGTTATTGTTTTCCTATCAACACAGCATTTCATTTGTATTGGCAGTATTCATGATTTTCTTAACATGAGCAATGTGGTGTCAGAAAAGATTCTTCAATGATCACTAATCATGCATGAGATCTAATGTGTGGCACCTCATGCTAGAACAAGGCATGGTAGCAAACTGATGCAATCTGCAAACATCTTGTGTTTGTTTATTGTTTACCTCCTGTCACTGTCTGAGTGGCATCTTACATGTTCTCCCTTTATTTGCCTGTGTTTTCCCATGGTACTCCAGTTTTCTTCCTTCACCCAAATATAATGCTGATAGATTTTTTCCTCCCATTATCAAACCATGTACTGGTTGATTGGCTATACAAAACTGTCCAAATATATTTCCTATTACTCTTGCCTTTATGGCCTGGGTCATGGCTGAAAAACATCCAAGAAGTAATAGTCAACTTGCAAATGTAATAAATAAATAAATGTGGGTACTGAATATGGTCAAGGCATCTATAGGACAAAAACAATGGTGTGATCACAAATACATGAATTAGAGCAATTATAACTAATGTTGTATCGTGTGTCTAATGATACTGAAAGAAAATGATTCAATAAAAACAGGAAACGCAGGTATGTCATGACTGACAACAAAGGACACATTTCATCTTTTCTCAAGTTCTTTTCTTTACTATCAACAAATCTGTATTTGGTTTGAGGTATATGTATTGCACTTTATTCTGACAATAACATTGGTCACCATGCAGATTTGGTGTGTTTATTCTATTTTGTCAGGGCTCCAGTGAATAACATTATATCATGTACAAAATAATACTGAGAGACTGAGATTCAATGTAGAACAGGACATGCAGGTATGTCATGTGAGACAACCTAGGATGCATTTAATTTTTTCTCAACTGTAAGGTTCATGGAAGAGGGGATATTCTGTTTAGAGAATGCACACTAGCTGGAAATCTATTATCAGCTATTTTCTCTGAAACTAAAGTACAAGTATTTGTTTATTTTTCATATTCTCTGTAAATTTATTTTCACCCATTTTCTCTGCACCTAAAGGTGAAGTAAAGTTCTTTGTTTATTTTTCCCTTGTCTTGTCATCTGGATTGGAATAATATAATAAAACAAACCCTGGAAGCTTCTAAGTGTCTAAGTGTTCATTTATTTATGTGGGTGTTCTCCCATTTATTTTTCAGGAAGGTATCACCTGTAATGACTACAAAACATATGACACTTTTAAATATGCATACATTCATGCATTTCTCCTATATATATATATATATATATATATATATATATATATATATATATATATATATATATATATATAATATATATATATATATATATATATATATATACATATATGGATCTAGGACTGTTGAACGAAAGTTCAACAGTCCAAACCCACTATCACCAAACATAATTTAAAGAAAGTGCTTTCACCAAAAAAGCGCTTTCGCTAAACTATGTTAAAAAAAAAAACATTAAATCTACTTTTACGCAGGGGGGCAAGCCCACTGCATATATATATATATATATATATATATATATATATATATATATATATATATATATATATATATATATATATATGGGTCTACTACCGTAGATCGAAATTACACAATTTCGAAATATGATAGTAGTATCCCACTAACGCGAAAGTGCACTTCAATGAAAGTGCACTTTCGCAAAAGTCACTAGAACAAACAAAGGATTAGGGCTTGGATTATGGATAGTGGATAGCTAGTAGGGCTATTCACTATCCTTAACACAAGCCCTAACCCTAAGGTCCATGACTACTGCACCACAGTGCAGAAAATTGTATTTCCTCAATTGAGCAGTAGTTACGGACCTATTTCCTGTACTGTGGTGTGATAGTCACGGACCTGAGAGTTAGGGCTTGGGTTAAGGACAGTGAATAGCCCTACTAGCTATCCACTGTCCTTAACCCAAGCCCTAACCCTAAGGTCCAGCACTACTGCACCACAGTGCAGGAAATGTCTCATTCGACTTAGTGACTTTCGCAAAAGTGCACTTTCGTTGAAGTGCACTTTGGCATTAGTGGGACACTACTATCGTATTTCGAAATAGTGTAATTTTGATCTACAGTAGTAGACCCATATATATTGTGTGTGTGCATATATTAGGCTGATTCCTCAGCTGATTGTCTACATACCTATATTTGTCATATTTCACATTCTGGAGTTTATACACCAAGCTGCATGCTGGCTAAACATAACTCGGTTAGCTGTTACAAAGATGATGATGTAAACCATAGTAATGTTAGGTGTGATATAGAATGCACTCCTACTAATGGTTACTTGCTAGTCACTTGATAGAACATGATTTATTTGCATAGACTGCACGTCAGCTAGTCTGCCTCATCCAAAATTTTGTGACGTTTTAATGTTATAAATACTAGCAGTCAGAATTTTAGTCACTACATAAACATACTCAACAATACTCTCATTGACTTGATAGTAGAAGAAATGCATTTTATCTGCATAAGATACATGTACTACTTTTTAGGATCTTCATACACGCGGCAATTAAAGAAATGAAGACAGTAAATATACTAAACATCATTTCTTGAACATTATATTGCCTATGATGTGATATATAATGACACAATGTACTGTATTTTTCTCAGTCATTCGACTTGTAGGAAAAAAAAAACATTTATACCATCAAATTTTATTTATAGTTCAATACAAAGAAACCTAATGTATGTTTGCAACTATGCAATTTCCTAACAAAGCCATTGAATTCAGATATGTACACTAAGGTAGAACTGGGCCATTGCAGCATGTCTCACAGATAAACACATGAATGCACATTTTACTGCTGTTCCATATTATTTTCTGTTGTCACAGTTGCAACCTCTGCCTAGTGCCTTGCGAACCAGAACAGGATATCATGCATGCATGCTATTTCACTACAATATGATGCATGCAATTGCTGTCAGCAGGGGTGCTTGATTTTGGTGAAAGGGGCAACATAGTTATTATCTGCGACCAGATGAATTATTTAACTACAGCACTACATACAGTTCTCACTCAGCTTTTGTTATCAAAGAGCTTACCCTGATTTTCTGGTGAATGTCATCCAGTTGTTCATGCTGATGTTTGAACATGTTACTACAGTTGTGCTATCCCTGCTTCTCAGATCACAGTACATCAGTTACCCAGAAGTAATTATCTTACTAATCTTATCCCAAATGGCTATAGTAGAAAAAAAATCACAGACATCAAAAACTCACTGATGGTTTTACTCAAACAGAAGGAAAATCATAGCTCATTGTATTGTAGAGTCTGTTCATCACACCAGGCCATGGTTACTGTATGAAAGAGCTGAGATGCATGTGCTACATATTCACATCACTTGATGGTGCAGGCAGGAAAGATGGGGTATGCTTGCCCTTGGGGGAGGAGAGTGATAATTGCCTGTTTCATACTACTGCACTTATGAAAGAGCCTCAACTGGAGAGTGGAAGACCACTATGATGCAGGTAGCCGGTTCCAAGAGTATATAGGTTCATAGGTTCATAGATTAGTACTAAGCTAACTGCCCTTGCGAGCCATTTTAAGCTTAGCCAATTATCCGTTGTGAGACTCAAACCCTCCACCTTGTGTTTGCAAGGCAAACACCTTAACCATTAGGCCACCCTCCCAACCCCAAAAACCTTTAGTTTGGCTTAATGTTTCATAGGTTAGTACTAGGCTAACTGCCTGAGACTCAAACCCTGCACCTTGTGTTTGTAAGGCAAACACCTTAACCATTAGGCCACCCTCCCAAAGTAATTATCTTACTCTATTTGTGTAGCAGCCTTAGCCAGTGATGATGACCCCAGTTCGTATCTGCGGGGAACCATTCATATATAACCAAGTGAGACAGGTGGCCTTTGTGGTGATGCAAGTCCTCACAACACCACTAGGGACAGGGTTAGGCCATAAAATGAAAAAAAAAGACTCATTTCTGAGATGCCAATGAGAGCAAAACGTCCCCTCATGGCTGCCTTGATGTCCTGTACTGTCAGTTATTGTAAAGTCTGATGGAAGAGAGGCTTGGTGATTATCAGGCAGAATGGTAAAAATGGTACAAAAAAAATCTTATTACATTATTGAAGCTGAATTCACAAAAGTAGGCTTATATGTAGTTGGGGTATAGAGTCAGTTTGACAGGGGAGTACTGTGACCCCCAATGACAGTTTGCAAAGCAGACATGAAGATTGTCAGCCTTTGGCAAAACAGCGTGTGATCCTTTGCCTAAGTCATGGCATTAGCTGTGTCAGTGGTATTCTAAACTGTGAGATGGCTTAGCTCTGCATGATGGATTCATAAATTGTCATGAAGTGGATAGTGAAAACAGGTCATAGTGCTTATTATGATGATGTTAAGCCTTCTGAACAGAACTGAGTAGAGACATCATGTCCCAGAGCAATGGCTGAATGTACCTGCTGCAGGCATTTTAGAGGAAGAAGTCTATTCATAGGAGACTCACTTACCTATGCACTCATGAAGAATCATCATGAGGGTATACTGACCAAACTAATCATGTCAGATTCACTGCTGAATTCGGAATTCACATGTAGTGTGCTTGGGACATATTAGAGCACAAGTAGTTACAAGATATTGGCATATTTATGCTGTCTGAGTCTAATGCAATGAACCCAGATGATCACAGGCACATCTAAGCTGTTGTGCTTGGCTGATTACCAAAGCAGAGTTACAGAGCTCACATAGTTGTCAAATATTAATCAACACATTGGCTGCAATGCATAAAATCTGACATGTCTCAACTGACTTCAACAGCAAAAGTGAGAAATGAAGAGGCAAACACAGAGCTATTGTAAATCACATGTGGTACTGGTTGATTCTTCTGAGATACTAGTAATCTTCCTTAAAACATTGATGACATTGTTTCGGCCTTTTGACAGAACAAACCTTCCATGACACACACCATGCAGTCAGTAATAAGGAAATGTCTCTACAGGTTCATTATGGTGATGATTCCTGGGGGATATCAGGGTGCAGCTTTGTGATATCTGTTAGAATCACTGTACCTACCAGTGCTTGTCATAGTATTGTGGCCACAGTTTACCTTTTTTGTACAGAGTGCAGTGTATGTCATGGCAAAGGCAATCAACCAATCAGAGAGGCATTCCACTATGTATGTCTTTTTGCTTATAGGTTAATCATTGATTAGGTAGGAAGATATTGTATGAGACTTTTTACTCTCCCAGATTTTATGCTAACACATGCTGTCACATGGCATCAATAAAGGCCTCTGTCTTGGCAGGCATACACTGCTCAGGTACCCCATAAAAAAACAATCATCTCCTCCAGACTTTGCTTATCAGCATCTGTGTCTGTTTTTTCAAATACAAGTGGTAATGTACTTCACTCCACAAGGCCTTTGCATAACGGGTTGTAAACAGCATTTCTACATAGTAATGACATTAAAGCATGTTTTGCAGTTGTTGTATACATGTGTATCTCAACAGTAATAGCACTGTATTTGATAATTCAGTCTGTTCTCTGATGTGAGGTATACACGAGGTGTCATCCACGGCCTGCTCCTTCTTGGCACTGCTCTGATATGTGCTCTTAAATTTTAATCTCATATGTTACATATATACCTGTTAGACTTTTTGGATTCAGTAGCCCATGGTCATACCGTGTAGCATACAATGCTCCTGGACAATATAATTGTCTTTGCTAGCTATGTACTGTAATGCACCACAAAATTATGTAAACAACAGAAGCTTTATTTAAACAGTTGAAACACAGTTGTAGCAATGTTCCAAGTTTGGACACAGGACTAGTTACAGGTCTTCTCCAAGCTGACTGGGTATGCTTAAGCAGTTTCATCAGTAATAATGGTGGTGGGCTCCAACCTAAGTCAAAGGAAGAGAATGGTGTGTAAGTTATGCAGTTTTTCCTGTTATATAGTCACTGATCCTATGTGACAGTATATGGCCAATGGAAAGTTTGCTGAAGTTTTCTTATACTATGAAGTTATTGGGGAATACTAGAAATATTTAATCATAATTCTAAATCTGTGCATTATGTGCATTGTCAGGGTAGAAAACACCAATGCTCATGATCAACCCATCAAAGCTAATATCAAACTTGAATTTCAAAATGTACTTGTCATTGTAGCTGATGGTCCACTGTCTATTTGGGATTGTGGGTGCACTAATATATACATATCCACAAATGGATCCTAGCTCTCTAAAGTGATAAATTCTGACAGTATTCCAGATGCCCTAGTACTGATTAATGAACTAAGTTATAGAGCAGATGTAAGGAATTGTAGGAGTGAATGGCAGGCACTAGTTTCCCAATTATGGGGAGGGGTGGTCTAGCCCACAGCAGCCAGGACCCAGTGTAGAGAATTGTACATATTATGCAATACACTGATTTATGGGCATGCACTTGGAGGTGTCATGCCATTAATGTGAAAGCCTTTTTGTCATATGTCTAGACACATTCACAGATATCCAGGAAGGAGGCATTTGTACAAATAAGAGCACAAGTACAGAAGGCAGGGTTGGAATAATGCTTAAGGTTGTTACTGCATAGATGTAAGGTGGAGGATTTGAATCTGACTTCTGATTATTAGCTAGGCTTGCAATAGTCTGCAGACTGATGGCCTATTATTTACCTATGACCTTTGTTGGAGAAAGGGTAGTGACAAAAACAAAAAAAAAAAAACTCTGGTCATCCATTACTGCCTGAATGAAAGCCACAACATTTAGCTCATCCATCCTACCAGTGTTTGCTGATGTGGTTTCTACAACTCAGGAACAAATGGATCAGGGCCATTATCAGGATGCTGATAGTTGATGTCAAAGCTGGAAACAAGACACCATGGAAAAAATAAACTTGTAGTACTGATGGGAAAACTGTTTCTCTGAAGTAGATTTCCATGCTGGAAGGCAACTCATGTATTTTGTTCTGGAGATTGTAATTTTATGCAAATGTTTCATCATGACAAGTACAGTAAAATTAACCATACTGCATGAAAAGAAATGGTGTACAAATGGCTTAAGATGACAACATATGCAGATAATAAACATACTACATGCCAAGAACTGGAAAAATCCATCAGAATTACTATCTAGTATCTGAAATGCTTCATACTCCTAGATGCAATATGCAGTGCACTGGTTGGTCTCTGGACAGACGAATCATCTGCTACTAGCATGCATTGTCACACAGGGTACACTTCAGTCAGGTTTCCCCATCCATACTAGCACTAGTGCTTGGTTTTCTGATCCAGTATTTTTTGCAGTCATTCTTATTATGTGCTCAGGTGTATGTGCTAGTCCCATGGTCTATCCTCTGCGACTAGTACTGGCATGCATCAGCTCTTATATGTAATGAACAGTAAGCACCTTTTCAGCTTTTTGGATAAATATAAATTGCTTTGGCAGTGCATTCAGTTCAAATTCCCATTGTACTTCCCTTTACCTGACATCCCTTTACGCCAAATCAGTGCTTCTTGTCAGTATGTACTCATAAGCACCCAAATTGTATTATCACCAACTGATAATAGATTATGCTGGGTAATAATACAGTCCTACATGTTTTTGGAATCAGAGACATCTTTTTCAAAGTAAATCAACACAATGAGTGTTTGCTAACTTGCAACTTTTTTGTAACAACTCTATATGTGCAATGTGCACTTATGCACTTAGGGTAATTGCATAAAAAACAGATTGCTAATTCTGTCAAGCACAGCAGTCTGAGTCAGGCAAAGTGAAAAGTACTTTGCATACGTTTGTGCATCTGGCTATGTATGTATATATGTGTGTGTGTGTGTGTGTGTGTGTGTGTGTGTGTGTGTGTGTGTGTGTGTGTGTGTGTGTGTGTGTGTGTGTTTGTGTTTGTTTGTATGAATGCATGTATGTGCCTTTCTGTGTATGCAACCAGAAAACAAGTGGAAAAAGTTGAAGTCCACAAACATCAATAATCTAGAAATACTCCAGTTGCTTTCCAGGGACAGTAAAGGCCACCTCATTCCGATATCAAATACGTTTCTTAAACTTAAAACAACAAAAAATAGCAGACAGCTATAACTTATACTTTTACATCAATGGACTCCTTTCATTTCTGTGTATGTGTTAGCGCACACATGCATGAGTGTTTGGTATTAGTCCATGCATGTGTATTTGTGTGTATGCATTAGTGTGTGTGTGTGTGTGTGTGTGTGTGTGTGTGTGTGTGTGTGTGTGTGTGTGTGTGTGTGTGTGTGTGTGTGTGTGTGTGTGTGTGTGTGTGAATGTATGTTTGCAGTTTGTGAGTGAACTTGCATGTTTAGTCCATATGCATGTGTGAAATGGGCTAATACTTGCAAATATGCACACATAAGAATCCATACGATATTATTTATAAAATTCCATAACATGGTTCAGAAAAAAGTAGTGTAAATGAGTATAAATGGAAATTTTACTATTTAGTAATTCCACTGTAGCAGATTTGTTTGCTGCACTTTGATATCTTTAAGGAAATAATGTATTTAGATTCACTGCATTCAGCTACCAACTTCTTTGTCTCATGGAGACCATAACATGATTCAAAAGAAATTCTATGAACGTGTACTAAAGGATCACAAGTCAGAAGTGGGAAAGTTTGCAGTAGCATGCAATCATTTCAAAGTGCATGGTTTCTCTTGACATGGCTCGGTTTATATGTAAGTTTTAACCCATTAGCCCAAAATAGGTGCAGCAGTCGTTGCATTTAATGAGCATGGCTGCACAGTCAGAGTTCAGCCGTGTCACTGTCTATTCCTTCCATTTATTTTCATACAGCTGGATCCCTGGAGAAAAAAAAAGGGCTTCAGTAACTAAGCAGTAACTCTCATCATTCCTGCAGTACATGACTCGTATCATTAGGCTACACATATAATATGAATACTGGCATGTTTAAAATGAGCAGAGCCTCAAGTAGTATTTAAAAAAAATGGAAAGGTTGTGCCAGCAATAAAAAGGGTGAATGGTAATGTCTTTAATTGAACAGCAAGGCTGCTCTCCTATTGAGCTGCTCCTTCATCTATCTTTTTAATTATTTCATTATCATTTTGTACCACAGTTCACACTAAAATGACCGTTTGTATTTAAGTGAAAGCTAATTATTAGGAGAGAATTATTGTACAGTTTATTGATCCCTATGGAAGATTAAGGGTTTTTAGTTTGTCTAGACAGAATAGTTAGTGAAATGACAAAAGGAAACATATAAGGCTCTTGGGAAGAATCCCTGTGGCTCCATAAGCAATTAATGCCTGCCAGGTAATGGAATTTAAGTTTGTACTAGATCCAGCAATTCTCTGACATTTCATTGCCTTATAAACACATTAGACTAATGAATGTGGAATCCCAACCCTTCTCTCTTTTTCATATAAGAAATGCATATGACTTTTATGCATTTCTTGTTGTTTTTCATTGAGATGGAGGTCACTGATTACATGAAAAATTGATAATTTTGTCACAGTATTTGAGGAAAAATGAAATGCCTCCCATGTAGTGTTTATCTCAGTTCACTCTGCTGTTTCTTGATGGATGCGTATTAACAATTTCCATTTCCCATAGAACACTAATCTCCCTTATGGATGTGGAAAGTATGCAGCGATAAACCAGAAAAGAAAAAAAAATACAGTACTGCTGAGTAAGAAGCCAAACGGTTCATTCATCTCAATCCTCTTCTGAGCAAGTCTGAAAGCAATTCATCATTATCTTGATGAGGCAGGCACTGCCTGTGCTAACTGTCTAACCTTTTGATGTTATTTCTGGGAGCATGTCCTTGAGTGGACTAAGGAAAGATCAGAGAATGTGGATTTACCCTGCCCTTTTTTTCTAATGTAATTTCTGTTCCACAAGTGTGAAGATTTCAAGGACTTTCTGGGCATCCTGCCAGCTACAGGAATACAGAAAGGGATCACAACTGCCTTCTGTTATAGATAGACATCTAATTACTTCTTTCTTTAATAATCTCTTAACAGCACAGTCAGCATAAATATTTGTTATAAAAATGTGCAGCAGTCACAGTGTAGAGGAGACTTACTGCATGTGTGTGTGTGTGTGTGTGTGTGTGTGTGTGTGTGTGTGTGTGTGTGTGTCTGTGTGTGTGTGTTTGTGTGTGTGTATGTGCGTGCGAGCACTCAAGCATGTGGGCACACATGTGGATGTGGATGTGTGACGATACAGTTAGAAAATTTACATTTGATTCTACTGTAAGTGTTGCATTAGAAATGATTCAAAAATATATACATCTATTAGTTACACTAACCATTGTTTTTCACTAACTAGTATTGTTTATTTTATCTTATGTTATCTCTCCAGACTTGGTTGCTGTAATCACATTTACAGGTCAGGATTCAGGGTAGCTTGTGTGAATGAAAAACATGTAGGGTCTATGTTTCATAATCTCTTCCTATCCCCTTCTCCTACAGACAGTATACTGAATAAAAAAGGAGAACCCTTTGCATCTGCTCATTCATGGTTAGCAGCAAAAATTATGTTCAGGTTCCAAGCAGAAATGGCAGAAAAAAATGAGTTCCCATCTCCTTCACAGCTTGGAAATGTATCCCTTATATTAATGATACACAGTATTGTTACATGCAGGCAGCCTGAGCTTACCCTGATTGACATGGCTGAAAGCAAAGATACAATATCTGCTTGATTTTCTGCAAAACTCAGCCTACCGTATATTTGTTCAGGAATTCCTTGGCATCAGCAACAAATTCTCTGACTTAAAACAGACTCTGTAAAATGTGTTTTTTTTATGACAGTTTATAGCATGTTTTGGGAGGCAGAGTGAAGTGAAGAAGGAACAATTGTAAACCTACAATGCAAATTTCGCACACATATAATGAATGATCAGAGGTCATGACTGAACCACAGAGGTGTAAGGCACAGAACTTAAAACACAGAGCCACCACGTGATTGTATCTGTAATACAGTCATGTGTGCTTCGTGAACAGCTTAACCTATATATGTTGATTAGACGACGCTCTAAATTTATATTAGATTTGTTGTTAATATATGAAGCTTTTGGGGGTTAATTTAAGGGTTAGTGCTACAGAAATTATAACATTGTAACAGATAATACTGCATTAACCAATATAAAACAACATTTTAAAATGCAACCACATGATGAGAGAAGAATTACACTTCAATACATAATAACAGAGAGAGAAAAATGGGAAGTCTGACTTCTGAAAAGTATTAAAAACCTAGTCACTGAGTATTTATGGGATTTTAACGTGCTGTTTTACTTTACTCTTGGCACAAGTCTACTATGCTTACATAAACCAAACTGCATTTCTTTATTTACTGGTTTATTTTCTGTTGTTAAACTTGCTCAGAAAGATCCTTAATATGTGAAATAGCAAGACCGATGTAAGGTGTACCTTTTGTCCAGCCATAAGCACACAGGATTAAGGCCATGAGCTTGTAACGCCATCCTTCCCATTGTACAAGGATTGATTCTTTCAACCTCCATTTGCTTATTATATAACTCTGAGAAAATCACAATAACAAGAGAAATTCGTTTGGGGTCTTAAATGGTATCCTGACTGCATGGCTATAACTCTCCAAGAGCCTATAATGCACATCAGGCAATACTGATGGCCTATCAATGTTACAGCCGTTAGCACAATATCAGAATGATCAGCAATCCCATTAGATACAATCTTACAGCAATCTAAGAGTACTGAGTACCTCTATTCAGCAGCACCAGGGATTAACAATTGTAATGAACTTTTGTCTTGTAAATCTCTGATGTTCAAATCATACAATGCAAATACAGAAGACAAAACATGTCACTGATATCAGCATATACAACATTTCTTTATTGGATATGACTAAGAGTACAAATCAATTATTAATTTGAATATTGGGTCTATAGTTCAGCAATAATTTCATAAGGAAGACATTAAGCTAAAAAATGACAGTGCAATCATATTTTCACATGTTGTATTTATTTATTGATCATAGGTGTGAGTATGTGCATCTGTTTCTCCTTTGCCTTGAAAAGTTCATGATTAGCAGTGATTACCTATGGGGTCACTATAGGAGTCAGATTCAACTTGTATAAGAGCAAATGAATGAACATTTATGTCCAGTGGTCCTTGAACATTCCAAAAACCAAGCTAAATAATTGTAATGAAACCATTATTTATTCCGAGTTATTTGTTTCCTTATTTTACTGCAACTTGGTGATATCGGAATAATTATTTGCATTATGGCCAAAAAAGTCATATAATTTTGACAAACTGTATACTTGCCTATCAATTTGTTTAAATATGTCCTACAAATGAAAAATGAAGAAAATACTGCAACCAGAAAACAGCAACGCTACTGCGTCAGTTTTATATCTGTTTCGTGCAAGCCTTTTATTACATACATTTCACTGTAATTAATGCTTCAACATTTTCCTTTTCATTCTGTAATTTCAGATGTTTCCTACAGTAAGCACAATATATTAATTACTTTATGTTTGTATATATATATATATATATATATATATATATATATGAGATTTATGGTGACCTGATGTGCCTAGGATTATTAAAGGCCATCCCCACTGAACTGTTCATTACATTCCTACTTCTAGCATCTGGTGACAGTTGTATGCAGCACATAAACCAGCTGTTATCCCTTGAGAGTACAATTTCTTTTGCTAACCCCTCCTTATTATCTGACAGGCAATGCCTGCTGTACTGTGCTCCAACGTGGGTGCATGTTTCTACATAACCGCTGTGACTAACTAAGCAATGATGCTTTCTGTTGGGGGCTTGCATACCTACTTCCTTCCTTTTCCCACAGTGTATGTCTGGGGTCTGGTCCACAGTTGTTAATCCTGCAACAAGATATGTGTTAAGCCCTCCCCCTGTAATGAGCAGTTCTGCCCTCTCATTTGACTTCTTCGCTGCCTATATAGCTGATTGATCCTGGTCATCTGGGCCATATTTAGGGCTTTAGATTTTTTTTTTAATATAATTTTTTTAACTTACTTTTGATATTTCGTCTTTACCATTTCTGGCATACCTATCAATCTCTTCAAGCATGAAATCTGAACAAAGTCTAAAATAATGGGGGGACAAAACCAAAAAATAGGGACAGATTTAAATATTGCTCCTATAAATTTAGAAAGCTGATAGAATAACAGGGTTTGTATTGGCATGCATTTTCTGAAGGATATGATGTCTGAAACTGAAATATATGTCATTATTTGATCATTTATAATGTCTTCAGTCCTTCATGATATGACAGAAAACCACAGATTTTATGAGAGCAGACCAAATATTTGAAGCAAAAATGTGGGCATTCTGTGAAAATCTGAGCAGTTGAGAGGTATGATTTCTGGTCACATGGTTCTGTGGTAAAAGTGTTATATTGCCTCAAATTAACCACGATGTCAAACTCATCAGGTCTTATTCCACAAACACAGCCACCAATTATCACACCAGTACATGAGGGCAACAGCTCATGTTTAGGATATTTTCTTTGGTGAAGGGTCATTCTAAGGCACACTAGATGGTTTCCCTGTTTTACAAGTAGCCAGAATAATAGACTGCGATGGTGGTGCTGTGGTAGCGTTGTCGCCTCACAGTAAGACATTGTCCTGTTCGATTCTCAGCTAGAGTGTCTTCTGTGTGGAGACATGCGTGAATGGGCATATCTTCATTGAAGGTTGTGCTTCAGGGCTGGCAACTCACACCTAAAAATCTACTGCCAATCATTAGCAGACCGGAGTTCCATTGTGGCGACCCCTAACCGGGAAAAGCGGAAAGACACAGCAACAAATAGCAGCCAGAATAATAAGTGACACAGTTTCTGTTGCCAGATTAGATTTCTGAAGCTTGGTGCATGTGGAACCTATCACATTTACAAGGTACTTGTGGCATGAATGCTGCTACACCAGCTCTCCCACACTAAAAGGCATTAAGATGTCCATTCTAAACTCAGTTAACAAATGGAAATATATTATTCAATGTTTTCACACAAACAAGTAAAGCACTGCATCAATTTATTTCTGAGCAACTGAGGTCTGGTCAGCACAGTGGGGTAACATCATATAACTCTTCACTGCACATAGTTCATTTCATTTAAAAAGTGGCTTCTTTGATTTAATATGTTGCTGAAGGGAAAAGGAAAGTAATCCAGAATAATGAAGTCTAGGAAACAGTAGTCTTAGATAAGGGCAGTGTATATTAGCAGGGATTTTATGGGAGGTTTATTATTACAATAAACAGATGTTTATTTCATTTTGCTACATATTATCGGTTTGTATTTGTGAAGCCTTAATTACAAAGTATGTATATATAAATAAGTACAAATAAATCATTTGCACTTACCAACAGGCTCAAACTAAAGTAGTCAATATGCAACTCACTCTACATACAATTAGTTACATCATTGAAAGTGACTATTGTCACTCATTAAATTAATATTGTTTGATGGTGGATCAGCAGTATATAGGAAAGCAAAATCATGCCTTGAAAACAAATCGTATTGTCACAGACAAAATGGTCTGCGAACTGAAGTATACTGCAAACTATGACAAGACATATTTTCCTGAATAAATTGACATAGCCATCAAAAACAAATAAAGATGATGTGATTATTTCTCCTAGGCTGTTTTGTAATGTAGATAATACTTATTAAAATTCGAGTAAATGAAAGTGTGATTGAGCAGATCTTTTAGTATTTAATCATATATCTGTTCTGAGATACACAACAGATAAATAGCACAAATAAATTAGAGCATCCTTTTCTCAAGAACTGAAAA
This sequence comes from Protopterus annectens, assembly GCF_019279795.1. Lineage (NCBI taxonomy): Eukaryota > Metazoa > Chordata > Ceratodontiformes > Protopteridae > Protopterus > Protopterus annectens. The sequence continues at coordinate 762,694,675 of NC_056730.1, forward strand.
ATATTTATTACTGCATTTCAATGTTTAATAAAAAGATATTTACAAAAACAACTTGATCATTCTCAGAACCCAGAACATATCTAAATGATCTGGGTATGCAATGGGCTAAAGTGATGAAGCTGTAGAACTGCATATTATAGGGGGTTCACTAGCTGTGCTGTAAGATGTATGGAGAGGAAATGTAGGGCAAAGGGAGGAGTTTGAGTATAAAAAAGCCACAGAGTTAGCACGCTATATTGCAACCACCCATGCAAAACTCTGCAAAGCATACTTTGTAGTTGCTCTTTCTTTGCAATGTTGAGTGCCAGACACATATAATGTGATCACACCCAGTAAGCTTTGATGTCCATCACTGAGTATACTTTGTGTTCCATGTAATAAGGACTTGACTGCCCATAGTCACTATCCCATGCAGATTCCACAATACATCAGCAAATACTGCAGGCAGTACTGTAGTACTGTTAATGCAGCAACTGGAAGACATACAGAACAGTTCCATTACTATGAAGTCTGGAAAGGTCCATTATGCAGCTCTTGTAGTGTACAACATAGTCAGGCATTTAGCAGTACAAGTGACAGATGTACATGTTTTGACCCACATGGTAGTACTATGACAGTGGTGGCAGGGCCTTTTTAATGAGACAGACAGCAAAAATTATTTAACAGTTTTGACCTTGAGAGAACTCATTCCAGCTGTGTTAGGCTGGTGTGGCACATGATAAAGCCACCTTTCATCTTCTGTTGTGTATGATTGTCCATTATATAAATGTTTTAAGTGGCTATATGCATACAGTGTATATAGAGGAGGGTAACTAACATGTGTGACTACAGATGTAAAATGGCAGGTTAGTTTCCTGCTGCCAACATTGATGTTGTGTAGGTGGACATCTTCTGTCACCATTATGAAAGAATGAGGAAATATGTACGATTAAAATCCAGTGTAAGCACCTTAGCAAGAAAGCAAGAAAAAACAGATCAATAAGATGCATTGGCTCTCAAAAATGTCATGGTAGAAAATAACAGACCAAGGGACAGAATCAAAAGATGTGGTTAGAAGGACACATCATGCTTGCTAGTGATCTGAGTCAACTGAAAGCATAGAGAGAGAGAGAGAGAGAGAGAGAGAGAGACACACACACAGAAAGAGAGAGAGAGAGAGAGAGAGAGAGAGAGAGAGAGAGAGAGAGAGAGAGAGAGAGAGAGAGAGAGAGAGAGAGATCTTGACTTCCCAGACAGAAAAGAAACAGGAGGAAACTGAGGTACTTGACCATTATGGATTCATCCAATTTTTTTTTTTGGAGGGGGGGTCACACCAGAATGGAAATAATTCTAGATGCAAAACTAACCAAGGTGGAAGGAGAAAGGCTACTCAAAGTTAAGGCACTTTTGACAGCATTATTCACACCATGTATTACTTTACAGTAGGGTATGAGGTCAGCGATAAAGAGATTATGGTAATTTTTAGAGGAGTGGATCATGCTGAGGTAAAACAAAAATCCAGAAAGGTCAATTAAGCCTAAAGATGCACAGTAAATGATGGAATTAGCATGGAGAGTGAGTCAAGAACAATGAGTATGCACAAGGGCTTGAGAAAGAAACAAAGAAGAAGGGGCGGCTGACAAACATGGCAACCTGTATGGCATACAAGAGGTAGAAATGAAGCAAATGAGGCAAATTATATTTTAGGCAGGTAGTCAAAAGGAAAGGCATAGTGCCACACACCTAGCGGATGGGCAACACAGGAGATACCAGCTGAAAATTAGGAAGCAAAATGGGGTTGACCAGAAGAGAAAAGATGGAGGACAAATTCTACTTTAGGTTTAATAATGAAAGGAGGAAATGAGGGCCTGAACTACTCAGTCTCAGCAAAGATGGAAGGAGCATCACAGATAGCAGTAAACAACAGTGGTATAGAACAAACTCTTTTATTTAATGTGCACAAAGGTAAGGGAGTAGCGGGGACCATGATTACATGGAGTAGTGCGGAACAGAGGAAGCATCTAACAGACACAAGACAAGAATGGAGGACAATGGCAACTGTCTGGTTACAGTAAAGGAAGATGAGTCAAAGCACCAAATGGGCTACTCACGAAAGGCCACTGGAATCATTCTACTCTGCTAGCAGATTCCTTGATGTAGAGCCACTTGCAAAAGTGTCTGACAAGGGGAGATACCAACGGTGGTACTCCTAAACAACTAATCAGGGACCAAGTTGTAATCAAGGGAATGGCAGGCTTTTTAGCTTGACATCAGTGGAAGGAGAGTCATTAAGTGAATCATGAGGGAAAGTCCATTTGCTGTTCAAAAAGTTAACCACCTCCAGATCAATAACTTGCACATTTTCACACTTTTGAAAAATGTGCCATTATAAACCGATCTAGAATTATAACTGAGCTACAGCCGACATTGGGAACACTGTTAGAGACATTATTTACAAGGAAATCATTAAAGGCCTTGAATTAATCTTAACCAAGTAGCTGGTAGGAACAGTGCAGTGGTTGAGTATATCACCAAAAATACAGATCTGAGATAATCACTGGTGTAGAGGGATAAAGCCTTAATTACAGCCCATGTGACCTCAGTTTAATTAGTGGCTTGGGTGACTGACCGTTCTGGAGGAGAATGAAACGTCCATATCATAGGAAAGAGTGTAGTAGTTTCCAAACAGTTATGCCTACTACTCTGGTGTTATGAGATGCAGGTCTCACAAATACTAAAAGCAGCAGCTGGTTTAGGTAAAAGCATGTACTGTGCCTGCCCAAGCAACTGAAGGAAGCTCCTGACCTTCAAGTGAAAAACAGCACATGCATAAATATTTGGGGGGAGGGCTGGCAGTTCCTGTAGTGCTGCAGTTGTTTTATATCACCACCAGAAGAGGAAGTTAGGGCCATAAACAAAAACATCTGCCATTATTGGGATTCTAAAGTGAGCACAAGCATCCCATAATGTCTGCTGTGATGATGGTACATGGCTATGATATAATGTACAATTGAGGAGGCTTGATGGTCTTTGTGCAGATGGAAGAAAAACTACAGAGAAAATGTAGATATGGATGACTGCAAGCTTGTTTGGAAAAAACAAAAAGAGTTTTGTATGAGGAATGACATAGGGATAGGACATAAAGACTAGTGTAATATCATATGGGTGACTCATGCGTCTAGTGCTGTTTATTGTTTTGTCTCAGATATTCTCATACTGCTCTTCATTTGCTCGAGCACTCTGATTTAAACTTAAAAGCAACAGCTGCTCTGCTGCTTTACTTCTAGCAATGACTGTGTCACTTTCTGCACTGTCATTCCTTCAGCCCAAGTTAGGCACTGAAGCAGTTAGAAGCTGGCTTCTTGGAGAATAGGCATCAGGCAAACTGATAGTCCAATCACTGTTTGAACTGATAGGTTGTGACTGTGACTGTTTGAGAGCATTGAAGAGCAGAGGAGAGCTGTGGTACTTTTTAAAATATTGTGAAATAGCTTTTGTTAAATATTTACATAATGGTGTTTGCATGGCAAGGGTGAATGGGTTGATCTGCCACTGCCAATGGACTCCCACATTACTACCATTACCTCTGCTGCATGATCCTTCTTTGGTCAGTGTGATGGTAAGACATGTACTTGGAAGCTTTGTGAATGTTATTGAAAACTGCAATCAGCCATCCAATCACTAATTCATTGTCAGAGATGCACACCTTTCAGCTTTCCCTGATTTTGCAGAATATCCCTAATTTTGCCTCATATGTTTATCCTGTTACATAAATATTTTTATTCTCTGGTAAAATTGCTAAGATTAATAATAATAATAATAATAATAATAATAATAATAATAATAATAAACACTGGATGTTATGCTCCTTGTAGCTCATAAAATACATCTTGATGCAAAATCATTTTGTTCCATTAACCTTAAAAGGGAATTACAGTAATATTTAAACATTGTCCCTGACTCTAGTCTTATGTCCACCTGTTATTTCTGGCTCTGTCCAGAATTACTAAGCAAATAAGTTGAAAGATATGCAGAGATGGATTTATTTATTTATTTTTAAATATAGACTAAATACAGACACATAGACTAGTTTACTGAACTGCAGACTTTCTCTTTTGCTTGCTATAGAACATATAGCATCTTTTCATGATGCATCCCATTTCTGAAGCTAAGGCTCCTCTTCCTATGTTTACAATTGTCACCAAGCTGAAGAGTGTGCAACATGATTTAGGTTATATTTCTTTATAATGGTGGATGCTAAAATATCACGTTCAACAGATGGATTTATTGAAACAATATAAGTATTATTTTAAAATAACCATTTCAGTTTCTAATTTCCAAGTAATATCTCTTATCACAATCCTTTATTGCTTGCAAATGTGCTGCTCAGAAAATAAAAGAGAGAGAGTGAAAGAAAAGAAAAAGAATTACAGAACACCAAGGCCAAGATGGTTAAAGACCTGACTATGTCCAAATGACCCAGGTTTCGTTAATGGTTTTGGTATCTAAGGTGTTGGCAAGGGAAGATGGAAGGGTGCATGCATGGGGCACACTTTCACAGCTGAAATCCCTGTTAGAGATCATGAAAACAGCCACATTGCATGCCCCCCAGGGATATTACTAGGCACATGTGCATTGTGGGAAAAAGAATAAAAAGACTCCCCAACAGCAGTATAATGCTAAACCAGGGTCCTCTGTCTCCTCACTGTCACCAGACATGGGTTGGGAATAATCTGTGGAGGCAAATATGGGTCCAGTTGACCCAGTGGCTAAAGAGAGGAACTGGTGGCAGCTGATGATCAGCTGCAGAAAACCAAAATTAAGCCAAAAATTAATTGCACCTGCACTCAGACAACTGCTTTATTAGACCTTAGACAACTGCTTTGTCTCCAGTGTCATACTGTACTATAACCTGTATCTAAAAATGTTTTTGGTTCACATTTGGTGACAGTTGCTAAATTGCTATGTTTTCATGTCAAAATAAAGTGGAACGACTAATTCTAGAGTATCCTAGTGATACACCTTATTTTTTGGTTTATGTAACTGCTTGTCAAAGCATGATTTTAAACATCTATATTGTAATGAGCTTAAAGCAATAGTATTTGGAGAGATGGAAAACATTTTATTCTAGTGGCATCATATTGAGAAACCTCCACTTCTAAAAGAAATAATAATCATTTTTGTGTTGACTTGAGTATCTGTTCAAGCACAACACATGGCCCCAGTGGAGATTCTTTTGTGGGCATTATATTCTAAACTTCAAATAGTTTTACTAACAGAAATAACCACCTCTGAATGTGATATGCTGTTTTATTGGCAGCAGGATAGACTTACAGTGGAAACTTTAAATAGGTACATCATTACTGATAATAATAACCCACATATGAGCTGCATTAAGTAGCAGTAGTGTCATGTCAATTTAAATGCCTTCATCATTTTGTACTATAGAGATTAATATAAAAATAGCTGTCAGTCTTATTAAGTGTGAGTTGTTTAATGCAGTCTTGCAATGCCAAATGTTGTTTTCCAGAATCACTTTCAAATAGTGCATGCTACATTCCCATCACCATAAAGTACAAAGCAAAATATTACAGTTACAATGGAAACTTCTAACATTTGTTACCTCAGAATAACACTTAATAAGACAGAATAGGCTGCAAAAATATAGTGATCCTTTTTCCTGTTATATTAAAATGCAAAGTAGAAAACTACAGATTTAGACTTAAAAGAAGCAGAATATGAAACATTGGGCCAGATTCAGGAAGCCTCCGTGTAAGAGTTATAACTCTTACACGGAGGCTGCAGTTAAACTGTGTGATGTCAGCATGTCATGCATATGCATGAGGTGCATGAGGCATGCTGAATCACACTAGTAACTCTTACACGGTCCATGTAAGAGAGTAGGGGGCGTGTCTGTGGGCTAAGCCCTGCAAGCGGACACGCCCCCGGAAGACTAGAATGGCTGAAAGTAAACAGCCACGAGAAAGGCCATGGAAATGTGAATAAACACACTACACAACACATGCCCTGACTGACCATCAGTGTATAAAGTGAAGAGATGTTATAAAATTAAATTAAAACCTTTTTTTTTTATTTTAAACCCCGTAAATGTTTGCTACTGTGTGCGCGGGTGTGCTACTAGCGCAATCACAGTTAGCAGTCAGTGGAAAAGGATATAAGAACTAAATATGCAAAGTAAGCCAAGAAGTAATAGCTTAGCGGTAGAGTTGCCGGCCTAAGAGTAGGCAGGCAGGGTTCGAGCCCCCACAACAACCTTTTTTTTTTTTTTTTTTTTGTAAATAAGCACTAAAAAGCCCCCTGACAGTATTGTACAAATGTAAATGTATTCCCTTTTGTAAAATGGAATGAAATGTAGCATATATTCTGAAGTAACACAATAATAAAAATAGTCAGAAATGTACTGATAGCTAAGCTGCTGTGAGACGGAGTGCCCGTAGCTGAGTAGTGTTTAAAAAGCTGCAAACTGCGTGCCCATTGCTAAGCACCGGTTTAACAGGCTGAAACTGTTTGCAACTAGCTGTGCTTAGCTGAACATGTGTGTCACTAGCCAATTAGGGTTTATCCCAGTGCACACCGTTTGCGCGCCGCTCCCACAAGTTAACCGCTAGTGCGCATGCGTTTGCTCCGCGCAAACGAGCGCAGACTTGGTTTTAAGTGCTTAAAAGTGCCTTTATGGCACTTTGATTGACAGGTCCTGTACTCAGTTTGAAAGTCTGGAAAGAAAAATAAATTCCCACTGTCAGTCTCGAACGCAGGACCTTGGTAACATTAGTCTGTATGATCTATCACTAAGCCATGCCTGCTTTACAAGAGCACAGTGCTAAAATAAATATAACATGTAATAGTAGGAATCAGTATAAAGGCAATATAGAAGATGTACTATCCAAAGCATGTCAGGTAGAGTTTTAATGGCCAAATTACTGGATTCCCTGTACTAGTTCAGTGTTAATAGAAACAGCCCTGCTACCTGTTAGCTTGTACATGATAACGTAAGGTAATGTACATATGTGAAGGTATGTATATCTACACATACATATATATAAATATATATTAATACATATTAAATATAGTTGTAGGTGTCAGTATCCATACACACTGACTACAGGAAACAGTGAACATAATTGCAGCAACCTGAATCTGCAACACAGCCTGACCCCTGTGTGACCTACTTACCCTTCTAACTGCTTAAAGGTGGCCTCAGCACTTTGATTGACAGGTCCTGTACTCAGTTTGAAAGTTTACAAAGAAAAATAAATTCCCACTGTCAGTCTCGAACCCAGGACCTTGGTAACATTAGTCTGTATGACCTACCACTAAGCCATGCCTGCTTTACATGAACACAGTGCTAAAATAAATATAACATGTAATAGTAGGAATCAGTATAAAGGCAATATAGGAGATGTACTATCCAAAGCATGTCAGGTAGAGTTTTAATGGCCAAATTACTGGATTCCCATACTAGTTCAGTGTTAACAGAAAAAGCCCTGCTACCTGTTAGCTTGTACATAATAACGTAAGGTAATGTAGATATGTGAAGGTATGTATATCTACACATACATATATATAAATATATATTAATACATATGAAATATAGTTGTAGGTCTCAGTAGCCATACACACTCACTACAGGAAACAGTGAAGATATATGCAGCAACCAGAATCTGCAACACAGCCTGGCTCCTGTGAGACCTACTAACCCCTTTAACTGCTTAAAGGTGCCTCCAGCACTTTGATTGATAGGCCCTATACTCAACTCAAAAGCAGAATATGAGCATACTAGTAGGCCCTACCACAAGACCATTGTAACACTAGTCTGTATGACCTACCACTAAGCCATGACTCTCATACAGGAATATAGTGCTAAATAAGTGGAACATGTAATAGTAGGAATGAAGATAAAGGCAATATAGTATGTCTACTACCCAAAGCATGTCATGCAGACTTTTATAGTCCCAATTACTGGATTCCCATACTAGTGTAGTGTTAACAGAAACAGCCCTGCTAATTGTTAGCTTGTACCCAATAATGTCAGCTAATGTACATACATGAAAGTATGTATATGTACACAGATATATATATATATTTATATAGCAATACATATGACATATAGTTGTAGGTGTCAGTATGCATACACACTCACTACAGGGAACAGGCAAGATAAATGCAGCAACCTGAATCTACAACACAGCATGAAGCATGGGAGATGTACTAACCTTCACACTCACAAAACACTGTCAACAGCATACCAGCATGGTCCACACCCTACAATCTGAAAGGGCAACGCCTATCTCACATACCCTTTTATAGCAGTGTCCTGAAATCACAGTGAGACATGCAATCAGTACACACCCAGCTGCATGCAATTAGCAAATGCTGCCTTACAATTGGTGCAGAGGCCATCACATGGACCTATGCAGATACCTACAAAAGCATTGAGTACCCACACTACACTCATGCAATACATTCATTGCACAAAAACTACGGAGAAAGAGAGAGAGAGAGAGAGAGAGAGAGACAGAGACAGAGACAGAGACAGAGACAGAGACAGAGAAAACAACCAAACAAATATTAGGACTGCCAGCAGCAAAAGCAGCAGCAAGCAGCAAGCAGCAAGGAGCAAGCAGCAAGCAGCACCACTGGCACAGCAACAGCTGCCACAAACACAGGTAATGCAAAGTAGCAGGTTAATCCTGTGTATACTGTGACACCTCCAAATGTATCATAGTTCACTATCTATAGGTATGTCCATGAGATAGGTTGTGTGTACATAGTCCTGAAATATAAACATATGTAATACTGTTGTACATGTGGCCCATACCTAACACTTCCATAGCTTAGAACACAAGGCCAGTTGTGCATATGATGCAGTAGTTCCCAGGGTCAGTAGAGGTTCCTCCTCATTGGTGTGGGACCACTGTGTATGTATGGCACTGTTCAGGTACATATCCTGTAGTATGGCCAGGGATTAATATCAGTCTGTCATGTGGTGCTATGTCCTCCAGGGGTGAATGTAGCACACATCCAGAGATACCATTTCGTAACAGTGATGATATGTGTTCTGCAATGATGAGGGTGGCTCTCACCTGGACATGTGAGAGGATAGGGAGGTTACAGTCATCTGGGATAACTAATACCACATGTGTAGGAGAATGGGGGGTACCTGCACCTAAACTGTCTGCAACAATGTTGCCAATATCTGTGCATTTGGTGAATGTGAAGCATCTTAACACTGCAGACAACAGATGCCTTCCCGTCATGTGAATCTGCCCTGTGCTGCAGTAGCCTCCTACTATTGTTATACAATATGCCTGTATCTGTAGTCCACTGGACAGGATTAATAAGTGGTGTGCAGTTGTTCTGGGTTAGATATATGTGTGCACAGTACATGCAGTATGTGGGATGTCTGTGGTAAGCATATGCAAAGGTGCTGGCGGTGTGTGTTGTGGCTTCCACTGGCACAGTGGGCTGCATGGATAGCATCACTGTCATAACTACTGAATAACTGTGTAATTACATGCATACATAGCAAGGTAGTGTACTGTGCTTGTGGTATTGTTCGGATATGTATATCCAGGCTGAGTAATGTGTGTCCACATCACAGGGTTGGATGGCAGCACACATCCAGTATGTATGGATGAACACCCAGAATGTGTCAGACGTGTCACCTGTGCAGAAGTATCTGGCCATTACCTGTGCATCCCCACAACACACACACATGCAACATATGGCAGAAGTACTATAGCAGTACACACATGTTCATAGGTTCATACTAGGCTATTTGCCCTAGGGCATTGGTAAGCCTAGTAGAATGTGTTTGTCTTTTGCCACCCAATTACAAGTTATGCTGCTATGCCCTTGTCTGACGTTAGTATACTGTGCGTCTGTCTAACAGTGACATAGAAGGGATACCTGGGGTACAACTATGATCTCCATCCACTCATCCAGATTCCTATGGAAGAGAGTCAATGAGGGACTCTGCCTAACCAGTAGTGTGAGCTCATTACAGAGTGAAGGGAGCCTCTCGGTTAGGAATATGCCCCTCCAGCATGTCCATGTATGTCAGTGCTGAGGTCCAGCTCTCCTGAGCATGTGGCTGTATGGGACTCTGATTGCCTGAGGTGCAGCATGTTCATTACTGCTAGGTAGGACATGGCTGTATATGGCACGCACAGATTGCCTCTGAACAGGCAGTATGCCACTGAGTCCAGCTGGATTCACTTTACCTGGGCAGCATATGACATCTGTGTGAGCCATTGCATCCCCTTGATGATGTACTGTTGTCCTGTATCAGTTGCTGTAGGTGTCTGGTTAGGTACATCCCAAAAGGTGCATTGTACACAATTATAGGCCTGAAGATGGATGAGTAAAGAGGCACAATGACCTCCCCTGCCATACATGTGAATCCCTCATGATTAGCTGGGCTATATAACATGTCTTTCAATCCACGTTGGCCATGTGGTAGACAAATGACAGACCACTACCATGTTTCTTCCCCAGGTCCCCAACTATGTCTTCTGTACTCAATGGCCTAACACCTATGTTGTACTGTGCCACCAATGTGGAGGTGTGGGAATTTGCATTGAATACTGATACTCCCCCTCCCTTGTTCAAGTGTTGGGGCCGACAAGAATGGTAACAGCTATAACGTAGTAGTACTGGTGTGCTCCTGTGAAACCTGAAACAGGTTCATGTTACTGCACAGATATCGATGTCCAGAATGCTAGGTAGGGTTTTGAGTGCGTGCATCCTTAGGTCTAGACGTCCAGTGTTGAGTAGCATCTCTCTTACTTCCTCATCCTTTGTGATACAAATGGATGTGGGTTTGCCTTATGAGCCTTGCCTAATACAGGCACTATGGGTGTAGCAGGAGGCTCCGCCAAATGTCAATAGGACTGTGGTGACAGGTGCAAGCTGTCCCTAGCAAAGCATACCACCCCAAGATGGCAGGCATTGGCACACCTGTGAATGACACCAGTATGTCAGTCAATTGTTGGAAGGGATCATCGTGCCTTTATATTGTGGCATCGTTCTAGGTGAGAGTAGGATGCTACTCAAGGTCAGGGTCAAACTGTCTCGGGCTACGTGCTCAGAGAGCTCTGTACTGTCTCATGTCTTGTAGTCCAGGGAGGAATGTGTCAGGCCATTCACAGCAGCATGGACATTGACTGAGTCATACCTGTACCTGCCTTGGGGTTACCTGAGTGTTTGTGTTATGTGGCAGGTCATAGTGCCTGACAGGCTGCACACTGTGACCCTCACCTCGTTAAGCCTGGTGAACGTGATGTGAGTGTGCCTGATGATAGAGGCACCTAGTACAGGTGTATGAGGTGTGTTGTTAACTGTTAATGGCTGTGAGTGTTCAGCACATTGGCTTTGTGTGATATGTGTTGCACATGTTCGTTTATGTGGTAGTGGTTGCCTGGATGTCTGCTTAGGAGGTCTCTGCTGCATAGGCAGAGCTGTGGTCCGAGCCTACAAGTATGATCATGTGTGATCATGTGTTAGGTCCGCTGTTGTGGTAGGTCTACGTGAGACTGGAAGTGTAGTGAGTGGTCCCCTTTGCCACCTGACTGGTTATGGCGGTATTGAGTAGACAGAGCCTAGCCTCCAGTCTGGTATAGGGTTGCATCACTCACATGAGTTTGAATTTATTGTTAAGAGGAGGGGGTTGTCTGTGTACATGCATCTGTTCTAACATTGTCTCTGGAGTACCACACTCACCAGCTGGACTGGGGAGGGAACTGACAACTGACCTCTGGACATGCTAGAATACTATTGTGAATTCTGTAATAATTAATGGTTGAAAACAAGGTCCAGTGGGGAGTGACGGTGTACTGACATTACCTACAACTGCTGACTGATATAAAAGCGTCAGTGAGCAAGTGCCAGGTAACCTAAGTGCAATGTGTCACAATTAAGTAAATGCAACAATGACAAGCAGTCACTTGCTGTCATGTGTAACATGGAAGTACGCACAGTAAGCAATGCAGATATCAGTAGTGAGTCACAGATGTGTTGAGAAGCTGTGTACTATGTGGAAGTAGCATACCAGTGAAATAACAAGCTAACAGATAACAAGCATATAAACAAAGGTAGATCCAGGAGGCCTGGATGTAGTGTTTGCTACAACAAACAAGGTGTAGCAATGTCAGTAAGATACAGCTCAGATATGCAGGCACTATAAACCTGAAACCAGATGTCCCCAGCTATGAATGGCAGAGTACAGCCTATTGTCACACACGAGTGCAGACCACAAACCCCGTTAATGTTAAATAACTGGCCTGAAGGCCAACTGCCCATACCAGAAGTAATACACTTGTACACTGGGCCCTCAATTAGCAGTTCCCAACTTCAATGGATGAAAGATATGTGTCCTGCCACCGCAGTGCTTGCCACCAACCTCCCTAATGTAAAACAACCGGTCTGAAGGCCAAGTACTTAGTACAAATGACATAGAATGATAGCTACACTGTAATCAAGTTTTAACCAAGCAGTAATAAGTAGAAGTTAACACTCCCTGTATAGAATGTGTACCATGTATTGTTGAGATACTATGCCGATAACCTGTTTGTGCACCTTTCCAGATAGACATGGCACCAAAAAGGAACCCTGCCTACTCTGCTGCAGAGGATGACGTGATTCACCAGAGCCTGGTGCGTGACTATGCCATCCTGTTCTCACGCACCACCCAGAATCAGCAGGAGAGGTCTGCACTGTGGCAAAACCTCGTTAGCAGGATACATGATGTTGGCATGCATGATAGGACATATGAGCAGGTGAGACATCACTGCAGTGATTTGATAAGAAATGTCCACCAGCGTGCTGCAGATATCCGCAGGCAACAGGTTGCCACAGGTGGGGGGGTGGCCACATCCCCCCCTCACCAGACAGGAGGGGCTACTGCTAAGTGTTGTGGATCCAGCCCCAGAACAACAGCAACACTCAGGCATCATGATGGAGGTTGGATCCACACAGCAGCAAGACAACGAGCGTGCAGGTAAGATGCCATATTCATTTATTGTTATTACTTTTACATTTGTTGACCCAGATAGTCTAGCTGGATATAAGTCCATTTTCAGTAGAGGCCTGTGGAGAAAAGCTCCACACATAACGTAATAAAGGCAGACAGACAAGTTGTTAATACAGACAGCCAACATAATAGAATTGTACACCAGCCTGTTAATTAAATCAACATACATGTAAGGAAGTCAAACAGTTTAGAGTCATACACAATGTACCGTTGGTTTCAAAGCAATCCTACCTAAAGCATAATGGTTATGCAATAAGGCAAAAGCCATATACATAATAGTTAGGGCTCAGAAGGGTAGAGAAGTAGAAGGAGTATGACAGATACAATGATATGGAAGAGGCAGGAGTCAAGAAGGGAAGTGAGGAAAAGAAGGAAGACAGTCAAGAGGAGGTGGGAGGGATGTGAGAAGTAGGTCAGAGCATAGAAGGACATCAAGGTGAAAAAAAACAGAGTAGAAGCTAGTTTCTATGCACAATGAGGGGTTAAAGGTAAAGTGAGGGTAGGGAGAGGGACGTTAGCCTGGACTCCAAGAAGAACAAAGCCAGTGGTTTGGAAGTACAGTTTGAGTTGACGTTTGAAGAGAGGTAAGGGTGAGATTAGAGTTAACTCCTGGTATGTACATATGACTGTTCTGTACGCTGTTACTTCATGCACGCATAAGGTGTGCATGTGGTATGTATCTGTCATCATGATATATATACGGACATGATGTGCAGCTGATGTGTATAAGGGAACTAGTGTACTACTGTACTGTATCATGTGCAAAACGAATGGCACACATGTGCCCACTGACATTACTCTCTTCACACTTCCAGGTCCCTCCCATCTAGCAATGAGGCAGGCCATACATGCTGGTGAGTCTTTTTAACATTATCTGTAAAACAATTTATAAAACTAGGAAGAGTAGTGTAACTCTGTAGTAGACATGCTGGTGACTGTGTTCACAATAACTGTAATTGACAGGTAGTAAATTGAGTAGTGTAACACGGTAATGATGTGTGTGTTTACTGTGGGGTGTGCATGTGTGCAAGTGTGCCTGTGCCCAAGTGTGCATGTGTGTTAGTGTCCATGAGTGCATGTGTCCATTTCTGAATGTGTGCATTAGTATTGAAGTGCATCTCTGTCAAATATGTAGTGAGACTGTAATCTGTGTTCCATGTTTTCCTCCCGTAGGTTCTGGTGCTGCTCTGGTGACCTGCAGCAGGGAACCTGAATCTTGTGCCCCAGGTACTGACGATGATGAAATGTCTGTAATGGTGCAGGAAGGTGTGTCTGGGTCCACCATTGGTCAGCCAATTGACAGTACACAGCTTTCAACCTCGTCAATGCGCACAGTCATCCTGCCGTTACATCCTTTGTCACCATTGTCCCTAGGTGATGGACAGTCTGCAGTGGGCATAGATCAGGGTAATGTGGTACCTGTGGTACATGCATCCCCACAAGGCAGCCATGAGCAGGGGCCTCCAATGGTACCACGCAGACAGTCGCCCATGGGTTCTCGTGGGGGCATCTGTGGCCGTACTGCCTCTGGCCGACGGCGTGCCCAGGAGGTATGTCAACCTCCACTATGTTTAGAACTGTCATGCAGGCACAGGCACGTATGGAAAGGTACACCAGACAGGGTCTGAGGGAGCTGAGAGCATGTCGCACAGCCATGACAGACGGCATGCGTGATGTTGCGAATGCTATCCGTAACTTCACAGATGTCGTTGACAGACGTTGTGGGGGCATAGAACAGCTGCTCCACAACCAGATGTCCATGGGCCAGGGCGATGGTGTGCGTTTGCGACGTCGACGTGGCCGTATGCCAGCAACAGCACCAGCTGGCAGTGGCTGCGGACGACAACAGGCCCACTCGCGCGCCTCAAGTGCCAGCACCAGCCCCAGCAATGCTGGGTCTGTGCTGTCATCAAGACGCCCCAGGAGACCACGTGCACGTGGCTCTGGACAGTCCCAACAGGGAACTGTGTCCAGTCAACACACCCCTGCTTCCGATGACAGTACCCAGTCTGGGATAGTACCGGATACGGCCCGTAGCACCCCTGCCAGGACCAGGTACCGTGTCCGTGCCCACAGACACTGATCTGGATGACCTGACAGGTGCAGTCTGTGGCTGTCCACAAAACCCTGTACATGGCAGCCATTATGTGGACTGTGTGCGTGCTTACACACATGCAGAAACCTAACACCTAGGGCAAACACATACACACACACACTGCACCAACACCGGTCCACCCTGTACTGCTGCCCCTCACGAACACACATACACACACATGTCAATTGGTGTTACCAGTGGCTGGCTTGGGCATACCTAACCCACACTCTGTGCATATGATGACACTGTGCCACCTCCTGCATACTACAACATCGGTGCAGGTAAAGGTAAACACGTTGCTGATGCACAGGGTGACTACATAGATGTGTATAAGTAGTAACATGTTGGTAACTGTTGACTGTTGCAGTATAATTGTGTGTATATCCCAGCAGTCCTGCTGCAGTAACTGTATGAATGTCCTCAATTGTTATCTGCACCCATACTACTTAACAAAGTGTACCAGCTGCACACCATCACATGCTAACATTGACTATGGCAATGCGCATCTTGTGCTGTTATGTAGATTCAGCTACATGTATCTGTTCTGTCACACATGCATTTATACACACCCTGCTACCCACACACATGCACACGCTCACCTGCCATTCCCATTATTTATCACCCTACATGAGTAGCTGTTGATACATGACAGGTGCACATTTGAGAAGTGCACAATGTTGTTTACTACTGGCATCCCCTTCTCTACCTGTACTCACAGGGTGCAGGCAACCTCATCAGTTGAAAGATGTAATGTGCATCAGGTATTGTAGTACCCTGATTGCCACATCAAACATGTTTCCCATACGGAAATGCACACACAGACACATCCCACATCCACACACTTGCCACATTCAGGCTTCAGAACACTATCTAGGTATATTCGGGTACATGTGCGTGTTACAGTAGCATGTAACACTATACTTAGTACTGGCAGTTAGTTGTCTGTTGTCATGTTGTCTGTATAGAATAAAAGAATTGTTTGATTATCCTACTCCGTTTTGTGGACATTACTTGAAGAAGTGTTACCTTACATGTGTTATTGGTATCACCACCTTCTGTTTTGTAGTTTTGTTTGTATAGGGTGCTATCAACATCACTGCTTGTTAAGGGTAATGACCACCCTGCAGTGCATAGCCCCATGTGGCAAAAGCCACATCCCACCCCATCATTGTGCACACACACTAACCCCACCAACAGTAAAACACATACTTTCCATTTGCAAGATTCAAACCCACACCTAATTGTGCAATGACAGTAGAAACAGACACATTAGCAGAGTGTGCTATTTGCAGTAGTTGGAGAAATCTTTACTAATGCTGTACTTAGAGGGTGCTGACATCATCTGTGTGTAGGAGGAGGGATGTGCACCCTGTAGTGTGTTCTCCCAGTTGGCAAAAGGCAGTTAACCCTCCTAGCATAGTGCACACACATAAACCCCACTCATACTAACACACATACATTCCCTTTGCAGGATTCAAACCCCTACCTAACTACGTTATGACACTGAAGAAAGACGTATTAGCAGAGCGCGCTATGCAAATTACTGGAGGACTTTACTACAGGTGATATAGTTATACAGTCCTGACATCATCAGTGTTTCAAAAGGGGGATCTGCATCCTGTACTGTACTGTCACAGTTGCTAATAGGGACATTTCCCACACACACATCGATGTGTTTGAGGTTTGCATATATGGGGGATCCAGAACTCCAGCGTGATTAGTATATGGTTTGATTGCAACAATGAGGGATATACTCCCAGTGGTGAGCAGTTTGTACTCATGTTTGTGAAGATCAGCTCTAGTATATCTGCCCCTTTTGTGGGAAGGTTGGTTACCTGTTTCATAGCCAAAGAATGTCTGATCAATGGGAACCTTAGAGCTTGGGTATTGTGGCTTGTGTAATGTTCACAGTCTATGTTTGGGTAGCTGGCATCACCCAGTATGATGGTGTTTGCAGAGTAATCTAAACTCTCCTGTGTCAGCATGAAGGCTGTGTGGGAGTCCTTAGTTTGAGAGGGTGCTGTAAGAGCTCCTCTGTGTCTCTTTCCATGTGGTCCAGGGAGGTACGTCTCAGGTTGTTTGCACCAGCATGGACAATGTCTGCCTCATAGCTGTACTTGCTGTGGAGTGACCTGTGTGCCTGTGTTATGTGGCACATTCTATCACCCAACAGGTAGCTGACTGTGACCCTCACCTTGCTCTGTCTGGAGGGCGTCACGTCTGTCAACAGCTCATGTCAAGCAAGTGCACACCCCTCATAAATGATGTGGAAACCTTCAAAGGCCCAAGGCCTGTTGAAAATATGGACCAGACTGCAGATACCTGTATAGAGGCATTCTGTGGACACATTCAGGAATGCATGGATCATGAAGCCACATATGAAAGCATGACCCAATTCTCCAAAGGCAGATGTCCTGGGTGCCGGACACCAGCCATAAACACACTATACAATAGAAGGATGACGCCACTACATGATACAACAACCTCCCAAAATGTGAAGGCACCACTGATGAGTATTGGAAGACAACTACAGGCACCCATATGATTGTCTAAGGCCATCTTTGAGAGAGGATTCCACAAGCCACTGAGGATAATCACAAGGCTGCCTGTAGTTATGTTAGTAACCTGGGTGGTACTACCCAGATATGCTCAGAGGTAATCCAAGATGTCACACAAAATACAAAACACACAGACATTGCCATCATCCTAGTGGACAGGTTCAATGCTGCCTTCTCTCCCCACCACACCAAAAGGGCAAATATGTCTCGCAGCACAGTGCTTCCCCCCCTGACATCACAGATGCTCAGGTAAGAGATGCCCTTCCCAAAGCAATAAACACTGCATCAATGGGACCAGACAGTGTCCCAGGCTGTGTCCTACATGAACCACAAGAAGAGCTACACCCAGACATAACACCACTGTTCAATCCCAGCCTTAATACACGATATGTGGCCAGAGAGTGGCATACAGCAACAGTGGTCCCTCAACATTCAGGTGGTGCCGTCACGGATCCTGGACACTACTTGCCCCATATGTCTGACTAGCTTTGTCTGCAAAGCTATGGCAAGGATCATCATGAACCTCACATATCTAGATATTGTGGACCTACAGACATGTCACCATACACAGTTTGGCTTTGTCAATGGCAAATCCTGCCTCTCAAACCTGTTTGATTTCTTTGAAACAGTCACCAAGGCCACTGTCAAGGGGTAGGAGGTCCACACAGCCTACCTGGACCTTGCATAAGGCTTGGATACAATACCCCACTTGTGCATTCTAGGGAAGCTCACCAGTGTACATATTAACCCCTATGTCACTATGGGTATTGCACAGTGGCTCAAGGGCAGAACACACATGGTAGAATTGCTGTAGCCATGTCAGCCTCCAACCTGGTACAAGTGGTGTCCCACAAGGCACAGCCCTAGGAGCTGTCATGTTCATTATATATTTGTCATAGGTACAGGCCAACATGGAAGTACTGTGGCTCAGCAAGTCGCAGGTGACTGCAGACCGAACACCATAATCAACTCACCAGCTAACACACGCATCCTCCAAAAGGGACTCTTGCAAACACACGACTTGTGCCACAGCCATGGCCTCAACGTGAATGACAGAAAGAGTATAGTCATCCCCTTTGTCAAACACTAAGTGACCACAACGTACCACATATGTGTTAATCCAGTAAGTGCAGACAAAGGAATTATGGACCTTGGGGTACGCAGGTTGATAGCATTCTACCATTTCACAACGACATGGACAAAGTGGTTAGGTAAGCATGTTATATGGGCCACATCATCATGGGATCCACATGTAGGCCAGGGGAGGACATTGTGCCCCTTTACTCATCCCTCATCAGGCCCATAATTGACTATGATGAACCTGTCGGCATGCACCTTACCAGACACCTGCAGCAACTGGAGATACCACATATGTACCTCGACAAGGGGATCAAAGTGCTCAAACAGATGCCACATACTGACTGGTTAAAGTAGCAGCAGCTCTACTCAGTGACATACTGCCTCTTCATAGGCAATCTGTGCCTGACATAGAAGGCCAGGTCATACCCTCACTTAATGGCCATGCTGCATCTCAGAATATCCAGATCCCACCAGGATACACGCTGGAAATACTTGAACCTCAGGAGTGATATACATAGGACATGCTGGAGGGGCACATTCACAACTCAGAGGCTCCCTTCATTCCTGATTATTATCCCAATAGAGGTTAGGCAGACTGACTCAGTGACTATCTTCAAGAGTGATATTAATGACTGGATGTGACATTGTAGGGTTACCCTGGGTATCACTTATGTGTCACTGTGAGAAAGAGGCACAGTATACTAACCTTGGAAAAGGGCATAGCAAGACAGATTCACAATGCATGTTGAAAGGCACACACATTCTGGCTAGGTGGATACATGCCCTGGGCAGATATCCCTGTACGAACCTATGGACCTATGTCTCTTTTTCACCATTGGCCCTATGTGCTGTCAATCACCAATGTAATCTCAATACTCTGGTAGCATGTGCAAAGGTCAGTTGTCAGTCACCTCTATGGTACAGTTGTGGAATATGTGTGTCATGTAGTAATGTCACAGCTGACACATGTACACAGTCAACCCTATCCCCTACCCATGGGTGTACATCACATGTATGAGATGGAAACACATGGCCAAACTGTAACAACAACATACAAGTCAGTCAGATGCATTGTCCATGCCACCACAGCTGATGTTGGATGTCGCTCACTGGGATACATGATAGGGAACATGGAAGGGATCACTGAGCAAGTGACACAGGCTGGTAGACCCCTGACATTGTTTGGCATCAGACCCTCACCAGGGATTCCGACAAATTACTGAATGCTAATGAATAAGTGTAGCTACAACACCCTAGCTGAATGGTTCTTAGCATGCAGTCACTGCATTGCTATGGAATACTGTCTTACCACTCCCACAACAGGTGAAAACATGCAGCTCCTGTACATCAACAACATGTAGACTTTATGCCCCAGACCAGGTGTGCATCCCTCACTACTAGGCTGATAGCATCTACATCACACACTGTATAAACACATACCACATGCAGCACCTGCACAGAAGACCACGGTCATAATGTTACCCTGTGCAAATACCATGTATTCACATGTGGCAGGCATCACACATGGTAACTATTGAAAGCCACAGGTACATATGTGTATTTGGCACACACATACATCATGTGTGCATTGCCATAACTGGTGTAATCAATGTCATGCATTATTGTGAGGGACAACCCACACACATGGGTATTCTGTATGTGCACAACACACGTGGCATGTCTGTAATCAAAAGCCATACATAATTGTGATATCGTTTAGAAAGGGGTATGTGCATCCTGTAGTGTGTTTTCCCAGTTGCCAAAAGGGATATATCAATCATACACACTTACCCCCCTTCACACACACTTGCTGGATTCAAACCCCTATCTAGCTATGTTATGACACTAGAGACGGACGCATTAGCACAGCGCGCTATTCGCATTATTGGGAGATTTTTTTTCCCCTGATATACTTATAGGGTGCTGACATCATCAGAGTTTAGAAAGTGGAATGATCATCCTGTGGTGTGTTTTCCCAGTTGCCAAAAGGGATGATTCTTTCATACATACTTACACACACACTTACCCCTTTCACACACACTTGCCACCTGCTGGATTCAAACCCCTACCTAACTATGTTATGACACTAGAGACGGACGCTTTAGCGCAGCGCGCTATTTGCATTACTGGGGGATTTCTTTTCCCCTGATATACTTATAGGGTGCTGACATCATCAGAGTTTAGAAAGTGGAATGATCATCCTGTGGTGTGTTTTCCCAGTTGCCAAAAGGGATGATTCTTTCATACACACTAACCACCTGCTAGATTCAAACCCCTACCTAACTATGTTATGACACTAGAGACGGATGCATTAGCACAGCGCGCTATTCGCATTACTGGGGGATTTCCTTTCCCCTGATATACTTATAGGGTGCTGACATCATCAGAGTTTAGAAAGTGGAATGATCATCCTGTGGTGTGTTTTCCCAGTTGCCAAAAGGGATGTTTCTTTCATACACACTTACACACACACGTACCCCCCTTCACACACACTTGCCACCTGCTGGATTCAAACCCCTATCTAACTATGTTATGACACTACAGACGAATGCATTAGCACAGGACACTATTCGGATTACTGAGAGATTCCTTTTCTCCAATATACTTATAGGGTGCTTACATGATCAGTTTCTAGAAAGGGGGATGAGCATCCTCTGGTGTGTTTTCACATTTGCTAGGAGTAACATTTGGACCAAGTGTGTGAGCATGCCCAGTTCAGCCTTCCCATGGCATGTTGTGTGAAAGATGTCTCATTTATCTAAGTGTATGAGCATGCCCAGTGTGGGCTTTACATATGTTGAACTCTGCAGCCCATCACATTTGTGGATGAGTGTGACCTTCAACAAATACCTCCAGTTTATGGTTGTGTGTTCTGTGCCATGTTGTGTAGTTACTGTCCAAATGCTTTTTGTGTGAACAAAACAGGGAGTATACTGTGCCTGCAGGTTTTGCATGGGATACTTTGCACACAATTGTCAACATCCGTTCATACTGACCTAACACTGTAGCACTGTCTAGTGTAGTGTTTCAGTACTTTCACTGTGGTGGTCAGTATCCTGGGCTTTAGTCCTATCACTGCTTTACATTTCCATAGTGTGCACAACAGCCTGGTTAGGGTCCAGTTGTGCACATCTGCACAAAGGCAGTGCCTCTACAGACCCTGGTAATTGCTGCCCCATAAGCTTAACAAGTGTAGTCTGCAAATCTATGGAGAGGATCATAATTGATCTCATAAACAAAGATATAGGGGACATGCAGACATTGTACCCATCCCATTTTGGCTTGGTCAGGGGCAGATCATGCCTTTTGTACTGGGTTGACATCTTCAAATTGGTCACTTAGGCCATTGTTGGGGAAAGGCAGTCCATACAGCCTACCTTGGCCTTGCAAACACTTTCAACACAATACCCCACTCAGGTATTGTGGAAAACCCTAACAACTGAAATGTAAACCCATATGTCACAAGATGGGTTGCAAACTGGCTTAAGGACAGGACCCACAGGGTTAGAGTTGCTGGCACTATGTTAGACTCCAAGCTGGTCACAGGTGGTGTCACACAGGGCTCAGTCCTTGGCCCCCATTGTTTGTCATGTACTTCCCAGAAGTACAGGCCAACATGGGAGGACTTTGGATGACAATGTTAGCAGATGACTGCACACTGGGCACCATAGTGGACAGTGCATCACACAAAGATATCGTTCAGAAGGGACTCACAGTAACTGATAGCTGGTGCCAGGGCCATGGCCTGAAGTCAAAGTGCACAACATGTGTAGACATACCCTTCAGGAAAAGCAAGGTGACCCCAAGCTACCATATAGGTGGCAATCCTCTAAGCACAGAGGAGGTTATCATGGACCTGGGGACCCAGGTTGACAGTCGCCGTTCTTCTGAGACTCACATTGCTAAAGTGGCTAGGAAGACCTTCTACATTGCCCACCTGATCAGGATGGGATTCACATCCAGATCTAGTGGGTCATTGTTCCCCTGTACTCTTCTCTTATCAGACCGGTGATCGAGTCGAATGCCCTATTCTGGCTGTATCTCACCCAACATCTGCAGCAATTGGAGACACCCTGAATGTCCCCACCTAAAGGATCAAGGAACCCCAACAGCTGTCATATGCTGCCAGATTGAAGACACTCACACTCTATTCACTCACATACCGTCTGCTTAGAGGTGACATGTGCCTGACATGCGAGGCCATGTCCAAACAGAGATTAATGGACATGCTCCACCTCAGAATCGGCAGATCCACCTGAACCACTAGTGCAGGTGACTTACACCTTAGCAGGGATGTATGTTGGACATGTTGGAGGGATGGAGTTATCACTCGGAGACTCCCTATGCTGTGGAATACAATCCTGGTCCATTTGAGGCAGAGCACCTTGCTGGCTGTGTTCAAGAGGTATCTTGACCTGTGGATGGAAGGTCATACGTTTAACCCGGGGATCATCATGGTGTCACTGCTGGAGAGAGGCATGACAAAATAATGGGCACAGTACTCTTTCCATATAAGGAGTGGTTTATGCCAATGAACTCTGTGCTAGGCTTATACCTGCCTTAGGGAAGGTAGCCTAGTATAAACCTATGTACCTATGAACCTATCTGACCATGTTGCATTTTGTTCAGATGTGAACTACTTACAACAGCCTCATCCAACATCAGTAGTGTATTCCACAACATGGGTGTACATTGGCGAACACTACCGATGTGCCCTAGACCATTTCTAATGCTAGTCGGAGAGTGTGTTTGTCCATCAACACATTGTAAGCGTAGTTTGCCATGTCATATGTCTTGTTTAGTATACTGTGCCTCTGTCTACCTGTGACATAACATTGATACCCAGGGTAAACCTCCCATCCACTCATTAGGATTCCTGTTGAGGGGACTCAACCAGTGTCTCTACGGACAACCTGTACTGGTAGTTTACTCATGTGTGGGGGTGGCTTCTGTGTTTTGGATAATGCAGTACAGCCTGTCCTATATATGTCAGTGCTGGGGTTCAGGTCCCTCATGTGCATAGCTCCCTGCCATTCAGATTGTACAAGGTGCAGCATGTGCATTGATTCCAGCTTGGACATGGCTTTCTACATCAGGCACAGCTTCCATCTGGGTGGACAGCATGGCAGTGTGTGGAGCTGCACTCTGTTTAATCAGACTACACATTACATGTGTTCCAGCTCTGTCAATCTCCTGGTGAGGTACTGTTGTGGACTTTACAGGTGCTGGATGTGTGTGCATGAGGTACACCCCACAGGGGCTGTTGTGGTAATTTCTAATGCTGATGAAAGATAACTGCAGAACCAGAATGACCTCCCCTTAGCTAGATGTCAGACAGCATGGACCATACAATCACAAATGAAAACAGGACCCTCTCCACAAAGGGAAAGTGTCCTGTCTGGTGGACCCCAGCCATAAACAAACTGTATGACAGATGAGGGTTACTAATGCAAGACAGAGCTACATCTCCAAAAGGGAAGAATGCTGTGATCAGCACTAGTAGAAAGCTACATTATCTCATACAGACATGCAAGGTCAACTTGGGGACATAAATCACCAAAGACAATGAAGGTAACCACACTGCTTTCTTCAGTTATGTCAGACACCTGGTTGTGAACCCTCAGATATGCTCAGAGTTGGTACACAACAACATATATTCCAGTGACCTGACAGATATTGGCAATATTCTGGCGGACAGCTTCAGTGCGATTTATCCCCTCCCTCACCCACAAAAGAAGATAGTTATCACTGCTGTATGTAACCTCATTGTCATCTTGGATGTCCATGTGAGAGCCACACTCAGCAAAGACAAGTACACAGCATCCATGGGACATGCTGGTATCTCCAGTTGCATGCTATGTGAACTCCAGAAGGGGCTGGACCCATATATACAACTGCTATTTAACCTTAGTCTTGCTACAGGATATGTACCTGAACACTGGCATACGGCAACAGTGGTCCCACTCCACAAAGGAGATGCCTCCACAGACCATGGCAACTACCACCACACAAGCTTAACCAGCCTTGTCTGCAAAGATATGGGAGGAGTCATTATGGAGCTCTTACACAGACACATTACTGACCTACGGACCCTTGTTCCCACCTAGTTCAGCTTTGTACAGGGCAGATCCTGCCTTTTGCACCTTTGCACCCGAAAAGTACCTACCATGAAGATCTGGGTTCTTCAACACATGTCATATGCTTCCAGAATAGAGGAAGTCCAGCTTTGTTCAGTGTCATACCGCATACTTACAGGTGACCTCTGCCTGACATACAAGACCATGTCCAATCAGGATTTGGTGGACATGCTCCACTGCAAGCAATCCAAATCCAGCAGAGCCATGAGAGCTGAGTATTTGAACCTCTGCACATACATGTATAGGACATGCTGGAGGGACAGAGTCATAACTCAGAGGCATCTCACACTCTAGCAGAGTATCCCAGTTCATGTTTGACAGAGTCCCTCACTGACTCTCTTCAGGAGACATCTGGACAACTGCATATGAGACGGAGGCACAGACTAGACAGAGACACAGTCATGTTATTCAATTACGTAAGGGGGTCATAATGTGTCACTACTAAGTCAGAGGCACAAAATTCAGACTCTATTCTGTACACTTATTACCACTATAAGGGGTGGCAATAGCCACATCACTATGGCTAGGCTTATACATGCACTAGGGCAGATAGCCTAGTAGTAGACTATGACACTATGAAACACCGGTGTATGTGTAGCTATTGTCAATCAAACAGTATGATGTGGTTTGGGGGGCTTGATATCTCCCTGTATTCCAACATTGTTTTGTCTATTCCTTCTATCATGTCTAGGGATCAGTTGCTAGTGTCCTCTCCTGCTCAGCTGGTGAACCTGGGAATATTGAGGCAATGTTACACTTGCCTCATGTACACTGACAACCCTCTCCTTCTGCCATAAAACACACATACATGTGAGAGATGCGACTATATAGCCAAAGTGGAGGCTGAGCTCTCAACATAGGACTAGCAAGACCAGAGAGAAGGTGAAGGTAACCACACACACATCACAAATCCAGTCTCACATGGCACTGTCACAACTTAAGATCATACACATAGACACACAGAGACACTCTCGGAGGCTCTGATTAGAAGTCTACCAGAATGGCAGTGGCCACCACAGCAGACACTCACACAACTGCCTCCACAGGGCACAGCACATGCAACACATTGACCACAGAGTTGGTGTGCCAAACAGTCACAGCCCTTAAGGCCAAACACAATGCCAGACACACTTGTCATAGGTGACTCCATAGTCAGACTAACTGACGTCCCGCTCACCAGATCAGGTACAGAGGATGTAACAGTAAGCTGCCTATCGGGCACTGGAATCCACCACATAATGCAAGCACTCAGGTCACTAAACTGCAAGTACAGGTCTGACCCAGTCATTATCCATGCTGGTGTGAACGACCTGAGATGTACCTCCCTGGACTACATGGAAAGAGACATAGAGGATCCCTCTGATTATGTAGGCCAGGCAGGTATGACCCTGACCTTCAGCAGTATCCTACCTTCACCAAGTATGATGCCACATAAACAGAGACAAGATGATCAGCTGTAATATTTTGCTTAGACTATGGTGTCATTCTAAGGGAGTCCAATGTCTGTCTGCCTGGGATGACATGCTGGACAGGCCACGGTGATTTGCAAGGGACGGCTTGCACCTGTCACCCCTGGGCTTCTGGATTTCAGATGATGCTCTTGCCACCCCCATTGTGCCTTTTTTATGCAAGATTCAGATTCTACACCTACCACCCTAGAACACAGTAAAGGAAAGACACTAAGGGTAATGCTGCTAAATGCCCAAGGTCTCAACCTCAAGCTGCACACACTCTATTCCCTTCTCAGTATGTAGCACATTGATGCCTGTGCTGTGCCTGAAACC
Organism: Protopterus annectens; assembly: GCF_019279795.1. Classification (NCBI taxonomy): domain Eukaryota; kingdom Metazoa; phylum Chordata; order Ceratodontiformes; family Protopteridae; genus Protopterus; species Protopterus annectens. Next base: position 762,721,359 of record NC_056730.1, read on the forward strand.
TGGTTCACAGCTTCTGACAGCACCCCGGCACTGTCGGGTCTTACCTCATATCATGCATTCCGGCACCAGCATCCCGACAACACCAAGAAGGATGGTGGGTGTCCATATTCATCAAGGACACCCTCACCTCATGGTTGGTGGCAACACACAATGCATCAGAGACCATCCAGGTGCCAGTGACCATAGGCAAGACTGCTCTGCAGTTTGTAGCATGTTACATGCCACCCTCTCAAACTCAGGTACCTCACACAGCTATCCTGCAAACACTGAAGGGGATAAATGTATCTCCAAACACCATCCTACTGGGTGATTCCAACTATCCACATATAGACTGGGATCACTAATCATGCCACAACACTCTAACACAAAGGTTCCAAGAGTTCATACACTGAAATGCCATGGAACAACTGGTCCCAATCCCCTCAAGTGGAGGCAACATACTAGAACACATCATCACGAACATGGGGTCACACTGTTCAACACCAGACGTATACCCATCATTGGTGAGATCAGATCATGGACTACTCTCAGTGGGAGTCCACATCCCACCCACACCCCAGATGGGAAAAGAAACAGTGAAGACATTCTCAAATGCCGACTTCACATTTCTGAGGACTGTTGTGGTCTCTTTCAAGGCCCCCAGGCCAGCGGACACCATTACCCAAGCCACTGTATCACTTAGAAATGCCTTCTACCAGCACCTCCAGGACTGCATGGATCAGGCAATCCCAATAAAGACTCTTTCTACCACACGCAAGCATCCACTCTGGTGGTCCCTAGCCATAAACAAGCCCTACAACACAACGAAGGAGCTACTACGAGATACTGCGTAATCCGTAGGAGGGAAGACACCCCTGCTCATTGTGAGTAAAACACTGGGTTCCCCCATACAATCATCCGAGGCAAGTTTTGAGAGTAAATCCACTCAGGACTCAAGGGACAATCATGAGGCCTTTTTTACCTATGTTTGAAACCTGGGAGGGAACTCCCAGATATGCTCAGACTTAGTTCGGAATGATGTTGATATCACTGCACCTACAGACATTGGCAACATACTGGCTGACAGGTTCAGTGCAGATTTCTCCCCCCTCCCCCCAACTGGAGGGGTATCTACACCAGAGGATTGTAGCCCCCCAAACATCTCCACTGCTGGGGTGGGAACTGCTCTATCCAAGGCAGAAAACACTTTATCCATGGGACCAGATGGTGTCCCCAATTATGTGCTCCATGAACTCACTGAGTAATTACACCCGCAGTTAGGGCAGCTGTTTAATCTTAGCCTCATCTCAGGATATGTTCCAAGGAGTGGCATACAGCAATGGTGGACCCACTTCGCAAAGGAGGTGCCTCCACCAAACCCGGAAACTACCATCCCATCAGCTTGACAAGCCTGTTCTGCTAAGCTATGGAGAGGATCATAACGGGAATTATAAATGAAGACATAGGGGACTTGCAGACATTGGATCCAATCCAGTTTGGCTTTGTCAAGGGCAGATCATGCCTTTTAAACTTGGTTGACTTTTTCAAAACAGTCACTCAGGCCATTGACGTGGGCAAGGCAGTCCACACAGCCTACCTTGACCTGGCAAAGGCTTTTGACACAATACCCCACTCAGGTATCATTGAAAACATTGCCAGCTTAATTGTGAACCCATACATCACAGCATGGGTTGCAAACTGGCTAAGTGACGGAACACACAGGGTCAAAGTTGCTGGTGCCAGTTCACACTCCAGAGCTGTCACAAGTGGTGTCCCACAGGGCTCAGTCCTGGGCCCACATTTGTTCAGCATCTACTTTTCAGAAGTACGAGCAAACACAGGAGGATTATGGCTGACAAAGTTTGAAGATGACTGCAAACTGGGAAGCATAGTTGGAAACCCATCTGACACAGACATCCTTCAGAAGGGTCTCATAGACATGGATAACTGGTGCCACAGCCATGGCCTTACATTAAACACTAAACAATGCATAGCCATACCCTTCAGGAGGAACAAGGTTACCACTACTTCCCATCTAGGTAGCAATCCTCTAAGCACAAAGGAGGTTATCAGGGACCTGGGCACCCAGGTTGACAGTAACCTTTTGTTTGACACTCACATTGCCAGGGTAGTTTGGAAGGCCTTCTACATTGGCCACCTCATCATGCAGTGATTCACATCTAGATCAAGGGAGGTCATTGTTCCTGTACTCATCGCTCATCAGACCAATGATTGCATACAATGCCCCATTCAGATTGGATGGGCCCACAAATTCCTCGACAGGAGGTGAAAGGGTCTCAAACATATTTCTTATGCTGCCCGACTGAAGGAATTCCAGCTGTATTCAGTCGCACCGTCTGCTCAGAGGTGACCTGTGCCTGACATACAAGGCTATGTCCAACCCAGAATTAATGAACATGCTTCACCTCAAGACCTCTACATCCATCAGAACTACAAGGGCAGGAGACCTAAACCTCAACACAGATATTAATAGGATATTGCTGGAGGACAGATTCATCACCCAGAGAGTCCATATGCTGTGGAACAACATCCTGGTACATGTGAGGCTGAGCACCTCACTGGCTTTGTTCAAGTGAGATCTTGACCAATGGATGGGAGATTGCAGGTATACCCAGGGATAACCTCAGTATCACTGCTTGACAGAGGCACAGCAAAATAATGGGCATATTATCCATCAACTAGAAGCCACAAAACTCTGGGCTAGGCTTATTAATGCCCTAGGGCAGATAGCCTAGTATGAACCTATGAACCTATGAACATAGGCCTGGGGCAGTTCCTGCTATTAGGACAGTGGTCTGCAGCAAGCTATATAGTAGTAGTCGGTTTTAGCCATTGGTTTTTGACCATGGCTATTCCATGTTGCTTCTTGTTGTGGTACAAACATGGGTGTGTGGTTATCCATGCTATTTATTGCTAGTCACCCTCATTTTGTATCTTGTTCCATGTTTTGCACATGTACATCACTGTATGACGTGCAGCTGTTTCCATGAGGGTCATATGCGTGGATATGGATGTTAGTTGGGGTCCTCAGGTGTGCATATTGTACATGATATTACATTACTTAACACATGGCATTCATGCCTCAGGTGGTGCTGCAGGGCCACCTCTGTCGGATACACATAATACACTCCCTGTACATTTGGAAGCAGGTTGTGTCATGTTAGGCATCCCTGTTACTGTATGAGTGAGTCAGAGCGGGTATCAGTCCCAGTGTTCCTACTGACCAAGCGTATGTGCTATGCGTTGCCTCTTTGCCAAGGCCAGGGCATACTGGGCATGCCTCCTTCTGCCTACTGGGACAAGGTCAGGTTGTTCCTCCTCCGAGTCACCCCCTGCCTGTGGTGGCCTTGGCAATGGTGGGGGGATGTTTGGCCCAGCCCTGCGCTGGTCCTGCTGCAGCTGTTTCCGCAGGATCATATTATGTAGCATAGCACATATCATGATCATTTGGGTACATGTAGTTGGTGTGTACTGCAAGGCTCCACCAGACGTGTCCAGACACTGGAACCGTGACTTGAGCAGCCCAAACACACGCTCTATGATATTACGTGTTTGTGCGTGTGCCTCATTATGGCGTTCCTGTTCAGGTGTGTGTGCATTTCTGATGGGTGTCATCAGCCACGGCTCAAGTGCATAACCTGCATCCCCCACTAGGTGTCCATGTGGGAAGTCCCCATTGGCAAATGATTGGTACAGCTGCGTCAGATGCCAGATGTGGGAATCGTGGTAGCTCCCAGGGCAGCCAGCACACACATTCATTATTATGCCCTGGGCATCACACACGACCTGGCAGTTGACGGAGGGGTATCCCTTGCGGTTAATGTAGGCTCTACCCGGCTCACCGGCTGGTGCTTTGATGCGTATGTGCGTGCAGTCTATTGCACCCAGCACCTCAGGGTATCCCGCTATTTGCTGGAAGAGACGTATATTGCTGGCCACAACCTCACGGTCATTAGGGACATATATATGATCACTGACATGTGCTGACATGGCATCCAGGAACTGGTGCAGTACTCTGGAGGCTGATGCCTGTGATATCCCCATCATATCACCAGTTGGTCTCTGGAAGGTACCTGTTGCTAGTATTCTTAGGCCAACACATACCTTGGTTTCTACTGGGATGGGTTCCCCTCTGTTGGTTCTGTGTGTGAGATGTGGCCTGCACAGCTCAACAATCTGCTGCAGAAGGTCTCTGTCCACTCTGTAGCGCTCTACTATCTCCAGCTCATGTAACCCATGGTAGGTGACCCTGGGCCTGTATACTCTTCTCCTTCTCCTCACTCTGGGTTGTCTGTCAGCATCTGCATTGTCACCACCCTCAGCAATTCGCCTGTGCCTGATTATAATAGCCATGGCAGCCCCTAGCATTTCTGCTCTGAGTTCAGCTTTTTTCAGTTTTCAATTCTGATAGCTTAGTTTCTGGCAGTATCTCTTGTGAGAAACAGCCTGCACTGCTCTTTGTTGTGTTTTAAGTGCTGGGTTGGGCTTCTAGTCTGCCTGTGTAATTGTTTGCTTCTAATTGTTTCCACCAATTAACTCTAGTAGTATCTTCTGGCAGTTTCCCTGTATTTTAGTTGTTTCCTGTTTCCTCTCTGTTTCCTGAGGGGGAGCAATGTGCACACCAGCTTAAACACGCTCACAGTCACTTAAACGCGCGCACACATCCCTACACGGTGTTACACGCGCACACATCCTTACACGGTGTGAGCTTTGCTGATTCATGTTAAAATGTGCGCACACTGCCTTAAACACGTGCACGCCCGTGCAAACCGTTGTAAACGGTCTGCAACACGCTCCCATATGTTGAGCCTGCCTTACACGCCAAGCAGACATCGCCACAAGATGCACGTATTTCAAGAAACTTTGAGTGTAGGGATAGCGTATACCCTCAATTTCTTGACTTTCCTAGTGTTCTGTTGAGACACACCTCCCTCTCTGATGTCTGTCTGTCATCTGTTACCTTACATTGCCCTCCAATCTGGTACATTTGTTTCTATCCTTCCCCCCCGTGATGTCACCTACCTCTTACTCTGTTCCTCCACCTTCTCTAAGTCTTACACTACTCAGAAAGTGCTCATTACCTATGTGGCAGTGTGATTCAGTATTGTAACCCTCATTTACATAGGATTGCCTAGTAATGACTAGTTACATGTCTTACACGGAGCTTCCCTCCCTTGACAACCACTAAACGGAGGCCATATTGTTTTTGGTCTGCAAGTCCCTCCATTGACATTCAATGTAATACATAAATCCCACAATTGTGGGCTTATAAGCTTCGGTTTTTACTTTTAGGTAGCGCACCCCGTTTGCGCGGGTGTGCGCTGCAGTTAAACCCGAAAATCCCGTGAAAAAAAAAAAGTTATATAACTTATTTTTGCAACACTTTTTCATGCCAATGGCCACATATTTGGCCATTGGCATGCTTAATGAAACATATGCACCCTTTATTTGGAGCTGACATAGCTCCGTTTTTAATTTTGCAGAAATGTACTCAGTTGTCAGCTGAGTACATTTCTGCAGCTAACACGTCCGTTACACGGACTGGTTTTAACCGTGGATCGCTCAAATACCTCATTTGCATATCTTGGAGCTGCAAATGAGGTATTGAGCATTTCCACGCCCAGTCCGTGTAAGAGACGTGTTAGCTGTCTCTTACACGGAGATTTGGGCTGTTCCTGAATCAGGAGGCTTACACGGAGGCTTACACTACTCTTGAACTCCGTGTAAGCCTTCCTAAATCTGGTTGTATTTCAAAAATATTGTAAAACAATTTGTATCCCATCTACATTACTGCAAACTTCAATGCAAAAATGTCATTGCTGCAGTTTGGAATGCTCCCTCCAACACAAGTATCTTCAGCAAATGGTCGTGCTATGTTGCTGCAATTTGTGTCATGTGTATGTAGACCTGGCCATGGGTGGTGAAGCATTTTTTTAATTCAACTGCCTAGTACATTTTTTTAAATGCTGCATATTTGTTTTCCATCCTGTTAACAAACAAAGCAATATTTCACAGCTCATGTTTCTCATAAAATTATGTACTACAACAGAGGAGTGCTATTTTGCTAAGACTGTGTGCTCTATCATATTTTTCAGCTGTAATAAAATGCATAGCACAATGTCTGAGTTCCATTCAAAAATATTATAATTTCCAAATGATGCTTTCAATAATTATTTGTAAGTAGACAATAACACTTCCCTACTTGTTTGTTTCCCCATGCAGTGTGCTGTAGTATGTCATTTCTGCATTGCTATCAAGTGCAATCCAAATTTCACATCTCTTAGTCTGGAATAAATGCACCCATCCAGTATATCAGTATAGGGTTGTCAGAAGACCATGATAAAACTATTTGGGTTCAACACAGTAATGTGAAATGTTAGCTTCCATAGAAATTGTAAAATACTGAATATTGGTTTTCCACCATATACAAAGAAAAATGAAAAGCATCAGATACCTCAGAATAGCACATATTACCACAAAATAATATTAACTATTCACATCCACTAAATTAGAAATGCTGATAATGCCTGTATTGCATTTTGATGTTTGAGAATGTTTGTGATTTGTTATAATACTTTTCTGATGTATAATAGATTTGCAGGTTCATAGCTGATTGATAAGCTAAAAATCCCTGGGGGGGCTTTAATCCTGGGGGTGGGCATCTTGGTAGTGCAAAGATCATGTAGTGCATGTAGACATGGGCATGAGTGGTCAGACATTTACAGACTATATTTTCCTATTAGAGAATTATGTGTCACACCAGGAATAAATTATGATTCCCCATCCACTGGTCCAAGCTGTCTTTGAATTGGGTTATGGAGCGCTAATTTTCATGGATGGGAAGCCTCTTCCAGAGAAAGGGCATGAGACACATACCAATCCCTCTACTATGCCCTATTTATTACAGTTGAGGTTTAAATCTCTAGACTGCATAATTCTGGTGTTATTGGTTTTGTGCGTGTACAGCAGATCCATCAGTGTGGGATCAGAGAATGTTTCTAGGCCAGACATCAATCAGCTTTCAGCACCCTGTAGGATACCAAGTACAGGGACAAGGCTTTGAGGCAGTCCACATAGGGGATGTTGTTTACATCCTGCATTCCTTTTATGATTTAGTGAGGAACCTCTACGGATATTCCAGCTGTTGCATAGGCTTGGACAGGTATGTACCAAAGGGAGTGTTATACTCAGTAATTGGTCTGATGATGGACAAGTGCAGTGAAATTATGCCTTTCCTGGACCTAGATGATACACCCTTGTTTATAAGTTGTGCAGCATAGCTTGATTCCCTTACCACTGTTGATACATGAAGCTCAAAGTCCAGGTTCCCATCTCCATGCGTTCCCAGATCCCTGACCACTGGGTCTAGTCTTAGAGGCATATATTGTCAATGTGATATTTTTTAGGGCTAGCCATCTTCCCAAAGGAACCTATTATACATTTCCTGGCACTGAATTTTAGACCATGGCTCTGGCCCCAGTTATTTACTTGTGATAGAACATCTTGAAGATATTTGTGATATTGGGGACTCTATTACTATCCAGTTTGCAATAATTTTCAAACCTTTACAGCCAGAGTCCATTGATGTTGGCCTTGACCTCAGAGAAGTAGGTAACAAAAGAAGCAGCTCCACCATTAAGCCCAGAGGGACTGCTAGTGACTGGCCTCTTTGTGGAGGTAGACTCCGTATCCTAACTTCTTGGGTCTATATGTGGACCAGCTGGCTCCCCAATGGGTGATATATATATATAGGGGTTTACACCTAATTTTATAAGTTTGTCAACAATGCCTGAGTGGGGTATTGTATCAAAAGCTTTGGCCTGGTCAATGTAGGCAGTATGCAATGTTTTCCTCCATCCATTGCTTTAGTGACTTTCTCAAAGAAGTTCACCAGGTTGAGAAGGCATGGTCTGACCTTGACAAAACCAAACTAGGTTGTATCCAGGGACTGAGATTCTTTCCATGGCCTTGCATATGAGACTAGTCAGATTATTGGGTCTGAAGTTACCTGGGTCATAGATGGCCTGCCCTTGTACTGTCTTCCTTTGCCTTAACATAAAGCTTGTCAGAAAGCTGTGGTTAAATACTGATTCTAGTGGTCCTGATAGGCTGTATTTCCTGTTATTTAAGAGGCATTCTGTGATATTACTGATGCCCAATGATGCAGTTTTTTTAGCCTTGTAGATTGTATCGAGGATATGTACCCTAGTAATAGTTGGAGGAGTTATGTCCGAGGGTATTTACTGAGGGATGTCTGGGTAAGGAGGGTAAACATGGAGCTAAATTTCCAGCAAGTAGATTAGCTATATCTTTGAGCTCAATATAGGTGGCTCAATTTATATAATATATTATATTTATATTATTTATATAAATATTTATATAATTAGTTTGGCATATTACTGTATATTGCCTTTGAGGCTGACACATAGCTGACATGTAGCCTTGTGATTGTCCTTGACCTGGGAGGCTACTTTTTACCTTTAAAGATTTTTTCTTTTTTGAGCATGGCTCTACTTAATTTTTGCGATGATTTTCTTTCTTTTTTTATATATCCTGTTGATGCTGGGATTCCACCAGGGTGGCTTATTTTTTGAGTTTGTCATGTGCTTTTTCCATATAGGTACAACTGCCTTAATGCAGCTATTGACATAATTGCACATGGTTTCCATGAGCAGTTCTGCAGAGACAATGCTGTTCTCAAAGTTTGGGAATTTGGAATTTTGCCAGTATGTCACTTAATAAGAGGAAGTTTGTCTTAGAATAATTTGTAAATGTTTACCAGGAACCACAAATAAACAGACGTTGAATTCCAACACCAACCTGTCCAAAGAATAGAGCTGCCCAATAGTGAACAAAAACACTTTTATCTGAAAACAATAACAGAGTAAGTGCTTTCATCTGCATATAACCAGGACTTCTTCAGACTCTAGTAAATCAATTAAATTCATCTTTTTAAAAATCCCTCACAGGCGGTCACATGTTACAATCTAAACCAATAACGTGAAATGTCTGTTGGTACACCTTAAAAAACATTAAAAATCAACAAAACATTCAAAAATAAAAGTCAAATGATATAACCAACTTAGTGACAGATTTAGAAAAACATATACTATACTAACTATTTACATTAAACTTTGCAATCATAAACAACAGCGAATACACTCATAATAAATAAGATTTCAGCTTCAAAATGCAAGTTATAGATAATTGATCATTTAACCTAGGGAATGTATTCACATTCAATCTAATCTGCCATATTAATTCTCTAGCTTCAATATAATCAACCCAAGACCCCCCCAGGGGTTTCTCCAAATCATATCAACTCCAAAAAATAGAAATCTATGTGTGGAGAAATTGGAAATATGTTTAAATAGTGCATTATTCTGTTTCTGTGCTTGATATCATAAACATATTCAAAGATTTGATCCGTAAAACATTGTTGAGTCTTGCCCACATAAAAACATGGGCACCCTTGGCATTTGGGCTATATATACCTACCCAATCAAGTTGTCAGTGCAGTGAAAGGAGGTTTTTACCTGCCTGTTGTTTATAACTAGTACCTCCTTCACTAAGATATAACTGCACTGGAGGCAAGAACCACATTTAAATGACTCAAACCTTTTGGAACCAGTTCCAACAATTCCTTCTAAATTGAAATTCAAGCAGTTTTTAATAGATTTCCCTTTTCTAAAAATGACTTTTGGTTGTTTTCCCACTATTAGGGGAACACCGTCAAAGCAAGAAAAAAAATTCCAATTCCTCTTCAAAATAGTCAAAATGTTATGACATTCTATGGTATACATAGTAACAAATGCATGCACAAAATCCTTAGCATTTTTTGCAAGTTGGAAACCATATTATGCCCACCATCTTGTTCATAGCTCAGAAGTAGTCGATATATTCCCTCACGCCTCTTATTCTTTACTTCCAGAAAAATACTCTGTACCAACTCAGTAGGGTACCCTCTAGCATACAACATACTGACCAGTTTGGTGCCTTCCTTTAAAAAGGTTTCTTCCTCAGAAACCATATGAGCCAACCTCACATATTGTCCTTTTACTAGGCCCCATTTTTAATAAATAGGGTGCCAACTAGTGTAATGTAAGAGACTGTTGGAATAACTGGGTTTCCTGTAAATGTTGCTGACATATCTCTGCTGAAAATAATCCTTACTAATCTCTACATCCAAATAGCTGATGTTAGAATTGCTACTATGGGAAGTAAATTTCAAAATTGAAGTTGAATTATTTAAATAGTCAATAAAATGCATATCTCCTCAATTGGCTTTTTCCATAATATAAATATGTTGTCCAAAAAAATGAACATAGATATCCCATGGGGGTTGGGAAGACATTCTAACATTATTATGTTGCAAAGGGAAATGAAATATATATTTAATACTTTTCACCACCCCCATGGGATATTTAATATGAATAATCCAGAAAAATGTTAGATTAGAAAGTGTCAAACTCCCTAGCATAACGGGTCTATATCAGATGAATGAAAAATCCATTTGTCGAATACGTAAAGATTGAAGCTTCACGGAAATTGAAAACGGTATTGTGGGGTCTCAGTACAGTAAGGATTAGGGTATTTGCCCTTTCCTCACTGTAGTGCGATGTTGGAGTTAGAATATTTATTTAGCGTGGGGTGGGGGGGAACAGCACCCCCACAATACCGTTTTCGATTTCCATGGAGTTTTGATCATTACGTATTCGACTAACAGATTTTTCGTTCATCTGATATAGACCCTAGCATAACATATACATTCATAATAGGGATGTTTACATTCAGGGGGATTGAACACATGATAGCAAGAAAAGAGAAGCACACATGAATTAAATTAAATTCCTGCATACCTCATTAATATTCTGTAGACCTGGGTCCATGGCAATACATGCCATGAAAGCACTCATAGGAGAAGTGACTGAAAAACACATGATAGTAAGGCAACCAAAATACACATGCATGAGTTTGAAACTCTGCCTTTGGCAATGATACTTCATTAACAAGTGAAGCCATAGAAGAATTTATAGTAAAGGGCTTGAAAACACACATTTCAGGGAATGTTAGATCAGAGCTGAAGTCTGAAAACTGAATAGTGAAAACAACATATGAACCATCAGGGAATTAAAACCCAACTGCCATTGTATTGGCATTGTACATAATACTGCATGAGTAGACTAAGCCATGGTAACTGCTCCTTTCATGTATTATATTACCATGATTCATATTTGCAAGGTATATTGTTAGTACATGCCAGTAACTGATGGGTTTATATTAGAAGCTCGAAGGTCCTGTTCAGCGAATACGAAAAGAGCGACACGTATTGCACGAACCATGAAAACAGTGAACGTTCAAAACCAGGAAATTCAAAATGTCGATTCGTCATAGTTGGCCCATCTGCAGTATAGCTCTGTAAGGTAAGAGTGCAATAGTTACGAACCTTAGGGTTAGGGTGCAGGTTAAGGTAAGTGCATGGATAGGTAATGTATGTAAGGTTTAGTGGAGGGTTAGAAGTAAGGTTTTAAGTGTATGTGTGTGGATTATTTATTTTGCTTGGGTATATCTCTGTAGGGTAAGTGTGCGATAGTTACAACTTAGGGTTAGGGTGCAAATTAAGGTAAGTGCATAGATAGTAATGTATGTAAGGTTTAGTGTAGGGTTAGAAGTAGGGTTTTGGTGCTTTAATTTAGGGTTAGAAGTAGGGCTTTGGTTAGTGTATGTATGTGGTTTATTTATTTTGTTTGGGTAGGTAGTATGTCGTGGGTGGTGGGGTTGGCCGAGTATGACGATTCGTGGTTTTAAATTTCATGGTTTATGGTGTTCGGTAAATATGTGTTGCAGTTTATGTATTTGATTAAATGGTCTTTCGAGCTTATAATATAAACCCCAATTGTTTTGTAGACTTTTATGAGGTATATATGGATTATCTAGTGAAGTCATAGAATAACATGTAATATGCATATTGGAAAGCACACACTCTAAGGGAATGTTAGAACACTGTGGAGCATTTAAAAATGAGCAGTGGTAAATACCGTAGAAAAATCAAGGAATCAAACCCCTCCCCCTCTTTTACTGACATTGTGCAGCTCAATGCCAGACTGCTACATAAATGTACTATGTTACACCTTATGTCATATATGTATTACAAGTAATTATTGCATTAAGCAGGTTACTTTGAAGCTCCTTGGATTTTACCCTTGTCTTCCTAAGTGAGACTCCCTAGACCAGTGCATTAAAAAGTAAAGCCAAGAATAAACTTACAATAAACATGTCTGAAAACACAGATTTCAAGAGAATGTTAGAACACTGTGGAAGACTGAGAAATGAACATGGATAAACCATAAACAACAGTCAGGTGATCAGACGCCTCCCTCTATGGTATTGAAAATGTACACAACAATGCCAAATGTTACATGCGCATACTATGTCTAGTGTTATTTCATATATGCATTGAATGTGATTAGTGCATTGTATGGATTGTTTTAAAGACTGATAGAATGTAGACCTACATGGATTTGAACCCCCTGACTGACAAATTGATAATCTCTAGACAACTGCATTATCAAGTTAAGCTAAAAAAAAACATGCAACAAGTGTCAGAAAACACACATTTCAAGAGAATGTAAGAACACTGTGAAAGACGGAAAATGTATAAACAGCATATAACCATCATGGAATCAAACCTCCATCCACTTAGTGTTTTGACAATATACACATCACTTCATGACTTCAAGGAGTCATGGAAGCTGTTATAGTGAAACTATTAAATTACCCTTATGTCAATATTGCCTGGTGTCATGTATCAACTGATAGCTCATTTTCAAACAAGATGACAAGGTCTTAGAACATTCAAAGGATTTTTCTATTTTTGCCATAGGATGAGATGTGTCATTTCTCTGTGCATACATATAGACTGCAGCATTGCTCTCTGCCAGCTGTAGTGCAATGTCTACTGCAAGTAAATATTTTTTTTTTGTTTTAAAAGTCATTTTTGGGCATGTGTGTCTATTTATTTTATTTTTGTTTATTGGGTTTTGTCTGGGTATAGTAAAAAAAAATTCAGTGGAGTCCTGTAGAGAAAAGCTCCAACATATTACAAACATTTTTAAACAGACATTCAGTAATATACATGAGCAGACATTAAGTAATATACATTAATAATTATATATGTATTTGTTAATTAGATTACATTTATATAAAAATAGAGGCAACTATTACAATATAAGATATACTTGCATTAGTAGATGTTGAACACTGAGCACTTGAAGAGGTGTATTAGTTAGTTTGTTAGATAACAGATCATGTGATTAGTGCTTTGAAATAAAAAAAAATGGAGGTGAAAGAAAGAATTAAATAGGGCAGAAAGTGTTATGACTGTCGTTTAGAGATGGGGTATAAATTAGGTTCACAGAAAATTATGTATATGACTATCATAAGGTTTATATTACAAATATAGTGGTGGAGTGTGCAGGACCACAGAATAATGTATATAGCTGGGAGATGCTAGCATTGTATTTCCAAAGTCTGGTTGTCGGTCATAGTATTCTGAATGAAAATAAATGGTTTGATAATATGGCAAACTGAAAATAAAGCAGCATTTATCCTAGAGATATACAGGAGCAGATTCAGTGATTTGATAGGTGAAGTTTTAAGTGTGTTTTAAATGTGTTTGCATTCTGAATTGATTTCAGTGGTAGTGGAATGTGGTCCCATGGTTTAGCTGTACTATTTGAATATAGAGCATCATCATCAGTATTAGATGATTTGGTTATAGTGAGTAGTGATTTTTCTTTATAGTGTAACATTCTATCAGGGACTAGTGTTGTATTAAGTTATTATGGGCTGCACAGTTTTCTGGATTTTAGAAAAATCTGTATATTATAATCGGCTTACAAAGAGATAAGTGAGGTAATAGTTCTAACCAGTTTAATTCTCTAAGTGTTAGGCAGTGGTGTGTTCTGTTGTTATAGCTTGCTGCACATTTGGCTATTTTATTATAACCTTGCTCATGTTTGGACAGTTGTGAGACTTGAAGTCTAGTGAAGAGGGATGGCAGTAAGAAAGTAAAGGCAATACATCTTCTGGCTGTGTCAGCAAGGTAAGTTTTTACTGTGTATAATGTACTGAGCTTTTTGATGATTCTTTTTTAGCCAAGTCTGATACTTAGTAGTCAAATTTCAACTGGTCTTCTATGAAATGCAGTATTTTTTGGAAGAGTTTACTTTTTGTATCATGGGTTTGTTGACAGTGCTGCTTTGGTAGATATATGCTTTGGGATGAAGAGCAGTAAATTATTTTTTAGGGATTAGAAGTAGCTGTGAATTGCTTAGCCATGTTTCAGTCAATAAGAGGGATTCCTGGATAAGGTCTTAGAGTTTACAGAGACATTTAGCATTGTGTTGTAACATTATGGTTATATGTACAGACACACAACATATAGAAACAATATATATATATATATATATATATATATATATATATATATATATATATATATATAGATATAGATATAGATATATACACACAGCTCTCTCTACGTATATATAGATGTATAGATATATATGAGAAAAGATACCATTTCTAAACATCATAGTTATTTACTTTTCTACAAACCCACAGATATGAAACTACTTGCATATTATGTGGCATACTGCCATGGACAGATGTGGACAACACACATCTTTCTATGCTGAGTATATTACATAACTTGGGACAACCAGAGCTGGTGTTGGCATTCTGTGGGCACCAGGGGGGCCCACAACACTTTCAGTTTAAGCATCACCGTGTCAATTCCATCTCTCTGAAGATACCTTTCAGATCATGCTGCAGATTTTCAGTAGTACACACAGACTACAATGCTCTTACAATTTGAATTGACAGTAGTGTGCACCAAACTATGTTGTCCCATTTCACAGATGGACAGTGACAATGACTGGAATTAATTTACAGTGGTGACACATTACAGCAACACTATGCACAGGGCTGGCCTTAGTGCAGCCCCAGGCAAAGGGCTGCATGGCACCACCCTGCACATACTGCCAGTGTTTCATACCATGCACACACTCTCCAGTACTCCCCCCATCTCCCCATTCCTGGGCTCCACACACCATGAATAATACTTTTTTCTACATTTTCTTTCTTTGTCTCATATTCTGACTTACTCTTTAGTTTTGCAAAGAACCATGCCCTTCTATATGCTTTGAAGTTCATTTTATAATTTTTGCAGCCTTTTCATCTAGTGACAGCTTACAAAATTTACAATCAAGAAAATAAATTCACTGTTGCTTATCAACTTTACTTTCCCATGCTTCTTTTCAAAACACCTTACCTAGTCTAGACAGCACAATAATAAATGTGTTGGAAATAATTAATTTAATCCATTGGGTTACAGATGTTCTGTGGGGATTTTAGAGTATTTCCCAACCATTTTATCTAGTAGTGGTCTGAACAAAAAAATCATGTGCAAGGAAAGAATTTTAGTCTTATTTTCATTTCTTTTTTCTTTCATATATTGTGCTCTAGGAGGTTATTCCAAGTTGGCCATTCATTTAAATGCTGGACTTTTGGGTCATGAATATATTGTAAGAAGCTCCTTATGTCTTCTGTTGTTGGGACTACTTTGATGCCGAAATATCTGAAAGAGGGAGGGTTGTAGAAAAAATGATATAATATTTTGCATAATTAGTATAGATTTTTGGGGTTTACTTTATATATCAAAGGTTCACATCATTTATTTAGTAAATGCCAGGCTACTTCATGGGGTTTCTTAGGAAGATTATAAGGTCATCTGCAAATAATGCAGTCCCCCTGAAGACTCCATCTAACTCTTTTGGTAGATCAACTTTATCTAAGAGCTCACAATGAGTTATTACCAACAGTTCTAAAGCAAGGAAAAATAGAATGGGGCAAGTGACAGACTTTTCTAACTAACTTGGCTATTTTTACTAGCAGGGAGAAGTAAGGATTTATATGTATGTCTGCCACTGAGCATTGGTAGATAATTAAGTGACTGAAGGAACGCAGAGGGAAAGTTGAAAGCTAGCCATACCTGTGATAAATAGCACCATCTGACATTATCAAATGTCTTCGAGGCATCTTTCAAAAGTAAAGCCCTGGGTGAGTGTAGATGTTGTCCCTTCTCTATGCATTGTGCTGCCCTTACTGTATGAGGCCATACTGTCAGACTTTTAACAAAACAAAGTTGCTCAGAATGTATTCAGTTAGGTATTAAAGGTGCAAGCTGTGAGGCCTCATATCATCAGATACATTTTTATATCCATTAAGTAAAGAAATAGGTCAGTAATTAGAGGATATAGACTGATCCTTTCCTGACTTTATGGCACACGGACTGCTTGCTTCCAAGATGGAGGAATAATCACATCTCTTGCTGTAGATACACAAGTTCCAGAGGGGGTGTACAACAAGGGAAGACACTTTTTATAGACTTCCAAGGAAATTCTGTCTCCTCCTGGAACCTTGTTAGTTTTCAGGCCCTTTATACCTGAGAGTACTTTGTCCTTAGAGATGGTCTTAAGGAGTACACTTCCCTGTTCTGATGTCAATTGTGGCAGTCCTGGGAGGAGAAAATCTAATGGCTCCATGGCTGGACACAAGTATATATTTTGATAATAGGTCTGAAACTGCCTAACAATATCTTCTGTTGAGGGAGGTATATTATCCTTATACAGCCCTTACAGAGGCTAACGAAGAACATGTATCCATACACTTCCTAGCTAGTCTGGTACTAACATGTAGAGACATTGTATAGCTTTGTATAAGGAGTCTCTCTCTCTCTCTTTCTGAGTTCAGCTCCATTTTTACATTGATAATTTGTTGGATTGTATCACTAATGCACTTTAGAGTTACCTGAGTGAATGTTGGCTAACCCAGTGTTTTGTGACCCATCTCCTGTCAGTATTAATTCTGTGGATGTGAAAGCTCAGTATTCCATTGCCTAGACAGATGATTAGCCCATTAACACAACCTATCATGCAGGAAAGGTTTGAAGGCATCCTATAACATATGCATGGAATACTCTTCCACCGATTGCACTTCAGTGTATTATTGTATGAGCTCAATTAGCTTATAAAGATCAGTAAAAGTGCCTAGTATGAAAGGAAGGCAGCCTCCAAACTTTGGATTGGGAGCCTTAATTGAGAAAAGTACTCAGCAAATTATCATGGTCAGAATATGGGCATGACAGAAGTGTATATGTTGTGTCTAGAAACATAAGGTCTAAATCAATCCTATCAGTTCTGGTATAGATGTGAAGCCTAGGGGAGTAGTGAGTATATAGACATGGTAAACTGGATGTATTTGCACTAAATCTATGATAGCTTTGTTGAGCATGTCTTCAAAAATCTGACAGATGAAGACAGTGACAACCTATTAACAGTAGAGCTTTTCAGCCAAGTCAATATTACAATGGAAGTCCCCCACTAACATCAATAAACCCCCTTGAAATATTTTGAATATAATTTAGAATATGCCTAAATGCTGTAACACTTAAGGCATGATATAAATAAACCACTGAAAATAGGCTCCAGCCACTTCTCCACCTGCAAGAGAAAAAGTTTCCAGTACCTTTATCATGGAACAGCGCTGTCAAAGCAGCAATCCCACCCCTTTCTAGTTTGCTGATGAGTTAACTGATGAGGCAATAATATCATATCTCAACGTAGAAAGTTTAAAAAGCTAGGGCTGGGGTAAATGGGTATGATGCAGGGCTAATAAGTCTGGCTGCTGCTATCTAACCCAAGTTCTTAATCTGTCTTACTTGACAAGATAATTTATACTGCTACTATTTATGCTAAGTAATTTCATCCCAGATATTGAATGCAACCTATCCCCTGTCAGTGAGCCCCAGCAATAGATTTGATCAATATAAATTGGCATTCTGTTAGCCACTACTCTTAGATTTATTACCACTGTACACTTTAATGTCAAACCTTTAGCTTTAGAAAAAAAAGATGTATGGAATATGTAGAAACCATAGCCAGCATTGTAGAGAATTAGTAATAACAGTGAAGTTCTGAATTTTCAAGAAGATATCATCCAAATATAAAATGTCAATAGAAAATTTCAACATCATTAATCTAAACAGAGACAACAAATATACCTGACTATCTAGAACTACACACATAATCAGTGGACTCCCAATATTAAGAGGCTCAACTTCCTCTAGCTCCCCCTCTAGCATCTTTTACATGGGGAGTCTGTTTCAGTGATAATCGCACAATCTTCCACTATTAGCAGTGCAAACCTCCAGACAAAATTAACATACTGAGAACCGTCTACACTTTAGAAATGGAACTACAACCACTACATTGCCTCAGAATGTCTTTCTTGAAGCAATCAGCAAGACTTCCAGCACATACATTCTAAGCATATATAGGATCAAGAAACAGCTTACTCCAAATTAGCTTCCATATCAAAAACTGAACATTTTGGGTCTGATAAGATTTATGCAGGATCCGATATACTTCTTTCTTTCTTAGACAGTACTGGGAGCCAGTCCATATTTTCAGGGTTTGAAACTGCTGGTTTCTCCTTAAGATACAGTAACACCCCATCTAACTGCTGAAACACTTGTGGATCTTCAGTAAAAGGAATACGCAGTGAGGCAGAGTATAAAATAGTTGCCTTCAGTCCCTTTTACCTTTAAGAAATGAAGCAATGTTAGCCCTTCCCTGTTCTAATGTCAACTATGGCAGGTGACACTCTAATGTCTTTCTAGCTGGATACAAGGTGGATTTTCCTCCCCAAACAGGTTATCTCATGCCTCCCCTGTGCTGCTGTCAAAACTTTTTCTTTCTAATAAAAGACAGGCATCTGACTATAAATGACCCATTTCTAACAGCAGTTTGGAGACTGTGTACAGCCCCAAAGTGGTGAGTAGCCGGGCTTGAAGAAATTTGAGCATATCACTTTTTTTCAGCCCATTTGTGCAAATCTAAAGTGTAAATTTATTTTTCCTTCTGCTTCTGTTTTGCTGATTGTCTATATGCTCTGTAAGAGTCTGAAAATAGCAGAGAAGGAAGGAGGAGGCTTGATGCTATATTTAACCAGGTGTGCTGACATTTCTTGTTTGACATTATCAAGAATTTCCAAATTCTCAACTGAATTATGAATTCTTATCTCCAAAGGTGCTTTCTCAGTTGTAGTTGCTGCAAGGTCAGTCTTGGCAGTGGGTCTCATATTCTCTGTGGGCATTTCAGAGTGCTGCCATGTTGGTAGTTCTGTTGTGTTATGGTGAACAGGGTGAAAACGTATCTAAGGTCACCTTTGCCTTTGGTGCAGAATTTTTTTTTGGGGGGGTATTTAGTTGCTCTGGATGATTCATGAAGTTTGCTTCATGGTATAAATTCTGTAAAAGGCTAATCACTGTGCTAGTACAATTAAAGTATCCTAGAGCTGATTGCAACTTTTTCTCACATTCTTATTCCTGAAATTGGAAACTCGTCTGTAATGGTTGTTGTGGGCATTTATTCTGAGCACGTGCATATTTTTCCATACAGGTATGTTGCCCAAAGGGATGTCAAATTTTAGTATTAAAACTGTTTGCTGTCCATTACTGGCCAAAAATGTAGGTTGCATAGCCACCACATCCACAAAAAGTTGCATATCTCTCATGGCTGTAATAAAAAAAAGAATAAAGTTTAGTTAAAGCATTTTTCATTCTCTCCATATACATATTGTAATTCTGTCTTTTTATAGAGTACATTTAACACTTTCCAAATGAGAGCATGTATTTGTGCTTATCACCCCTCCCTCTTGATATCTATCTATCTCTCTATATATATGCATGATATATATATATATATATATATATATATATATATATATATATATATATATATATATATATATATATATATATATATATATATATATATATGTATATATATATATATATATATATATATATATATATATATATATAGGTTTACCATCATATGTGCAAATGACACAACATAATCCATTCAAATCACTGACTTCGAAAAACCACTCCCTGCATTTGAAGGAGGGAAAACTGTCAAAGTACATTTAGCTACAAAATCGCATTCACACATTCAACTTTTGGATTTGCAGTATTTAATGTTTTTGCCCCTTGCACCCCCATACCCCTGAAAATGATATATCCCAACTCCAAGATCGCACTATAGTGGGGAAAAGGGTAATTTCTTGGTCCACACTGTACCATGATCTGTATTTGAAACACTGACCACAGATGATCAAATGCACAGTGGCATTCGCTGCACAGAACACTTGCAGTATGGACAGTTGGCAATACGGGAAGCAGCCAAATGAATTTCGGCATTCCTATTTTGCCAAACCTCCATTTTACAATTTCATGGTATATATATATATATATATATATATATATATATATATATATATATATATATATATATATATATATATATATATATATATATATATATATATATATATATATATATATATATATATATATATATATATATATATATATATATATATATATATATATATATCTATATATATATATATATATATATATATATATATATATATATGTGTGTGTGTGTGTGTTTGTGTGTTTGTATATAATATATGTATTTGTATGCATATGTATATATAGACAAACATTTGTGTGTATGTTTATATATATATATATAACCATAATGGAAGCAAATCGACAGTATACTAATCTATAAGTCAACATGGTCTACACTGATAGTTAAATACAAGGTGATAATTCAATAGGTTATTACATGCCTAGCTAATAATCAAGTAGTGGCCAAGGGTGAGACTTAAGCTTGGTCCCTTGTATCTGGCAGGTAAAAGCCTTAACCATTATGCCAATCACCAAATAAAGTTTATTACACATAAACTGCATTGACCCTTTAATTACTTTTAAAACTCAGAGCATTATGGTATAGCTAAATCCAGTTCCATGTTACTTGTATATGTTCTTTTTTAAGCTGTGTATTTGCCCTTTAAAAATATACTCACTGCATGGATAGCAATTCTTCTCTAACAGTAAGGAACTTTTCCATAATAAATAATAATTTAGATGCTAAGTTGCAAAATAGTTCTTTACCCAAGTGTAGAAAAGATGTAACTTAATATTTCTAGAAAATGACTGCTGTACAGAAACATAAATGGTTCCACGAGCAGTACCGCACATCTTCATGCCACTCCTTTCAGTCCACCATTGTGTGTCTTCTCCCAGCAGCCCTTGCACCAGGATATAGGATGACATAAAATGAATAGAGGTTTAATTAATTTTATTTTAACAACCTCACAAAACAGCAGCAGCATTATTTAAAAACCTTTTTACAAACTACAGTGTTTCTTCATAAAAGAGATAATATCAGACACATTTCATCCACATTGTATTAACTAATCATCCAGTTCTTTTGTGCATCTTGTTATCCAAATTATCCAGAATATAAACATCCAACATAATGCAGATGAGGTACAGCTCAAGAGAATACTTTGCAGGAAAACAATCTTGGAATGGTTGTCACATGTAATATCCATTATACAACCCACTATGAGTATGTTGTTGTTGTGTCTTTTGGCTTTTAGGGGTCGCCACAGCAGAACTCTGGTCCGCTAATGATTGGCAGTAAATTTTTACATGCCGAGTTGACGGCCCTGACTCACAACCTTAAATGAAGGTACGCCCCTTCACACATGTCTCCACACAGAAGACGCTCTTAGCTGAGAATTGGACAGGACAACGTCTTACTGTGAGGCGACAACGCTACCGCAGCACCACCACCGCAGTCACTGATTTGGCAAAATCCAAGCAGACATTGTAAACTAATGGTTGTAGGTTCCAGAGAAAAAATATCTCACTATCATACTGTTGTTCAATTAAAGATCATGCCTGAAATAATGTGTACATTTCAAAAGACCTTACCTGTGTAATAGGTTTCAGATAATGGTAAGTGTGCAGATTATGGTTATCCAGATGTTGAGGAATAGGCAGAGGATAACATTGTATTGGCATGAAGAAAGGCTAAAAGGTACTAGACATGCAGTCTGAAAATGAAAAAGGATAGAAGTACATATAATATGCACACATTGTATTTGCAGAGGTCATATGGAAAGGGACACACATGAAATGGAACTTTCTAGTCTAAAATAAGAAATTACTTATTTATGAGAACTTTGTAAATCTCTACAAGAAGGAGGAAGACAATGTTTTAGAGTGTGGCTATTTAACATTTTCATTATATACACATATGTGTGGAAATGAGAGACAGAAATGAGAAACCCTGCTTTACAGGATAATATGAAACAATTAGAATTTACTGACGAATGGTCTTCTGAAAATGTTAGTGCCTTCATATACCCAAGTGTTTATATTGTATATCACACAAAGATGGGGAAAAAAATGTATATTTCTGCATTTGACAGAAATGGTAGTCTGTCAGATAGAATGATTGCATTCGGTATTGTTAGTATAAGTACTGTTAAAATAATATAACACCAATGGCTCTAACTTTATTGCTATGGTGTAACAGTCTACATACACATCATGCAACAGAAAAACTTACATTTCCTCTGACTCATTGTGTCTTTTAGTGCGTAAACAATTATATGCTGCATTACTCAGACTGTAACATCTTTAGGTGGCAGAGACATTATGTTTGTTCTTATAATAAATCAGATTACTCATTAGGCTTGTTTTTGTACACAGTACCAGCAGCTAAGAAATGTATATTCAGAAAGACATGCATCTGTTTCTGTTAGTATTTTTCTAATATCCTTTAAAGTATAAAATAAGCACTTTCTGACATTCTTTAATAATGGAGGATTCATATTTTGTAGGTGTTTAGCAAGTACATATAGAGTTATAAGTACAAAATCTTCACTTGCAGATTTGCTTTTCCACTGTCTTGGTGTGTGTGTGTGTGTGTGTGTGTGTGTGTGTGTGTGTGTGTGTGTGTGTGTGTGTGTGTGTGTGTGTGTGTGTGTGTGTGCGCACGCGCGTGTGTGTGTGTGTTACTTTGTTACAAGAATTATCTAAAACCATAAAACAAAATGCATTGAGAAAATTGCAATTAATGAAAAGGCCATATGCTGAAGATACTGACCTGAAGCACAAAGGAGAAAATAGGATGAAATTACTATGACTTCTAAAATAAAAGTTCATACTCTTTCCCTAAGGCTATAATACCAAAGAAACACTGCTTTATTGGCATTTAAAAGCTTACTAATTGTTCATAGTTTGGAGGCACAATGCTTATAGGACAAATTAAATGATAGTACTCAATCAAGCCTAATTTTTCTGCAGTAGTTTGCAACCACAGGCTAAAAGGAAGGAAATAACTACATGTGCATCAATCAGTTGAAAATGCAGCACAGATAAAATGATTCAAATTAATACAGAATAATGTTTAGGAATACAAACTTGATCTAGTCCAAAAATTCATGCTAGTATGAGTTTCAGAAATATATACCTCAGCAGCCTTATAAGCATATAGTTTAAAAAAATAATATTTAAAAGATATATTCTTACTTGTCTGGTATGAGAAGTCAGTTAACACAGTCATCTGGCATTTTGCCAAGCTAGTGATCTGATAATGGTGTAGTTGGTTAGCTTAGAATTAAATCAAACTTTTCTGCACAGTGTCAGTTTATAAAAAAATGTCTTGCGTATGTCCATTGCAATTTTAGAATTTTCTCCTAAGCATTACTTAACTGCAGAATATTTAACAGAAGCAAATATTGACGAAAGAAAGAAAGAAAGAAAGAAAGAAAGAAAGAAAGAAAGAAAGAAAGAAAGAAAGAAAGAAAGAAAGGTTTCTAACAGGATGGATAATATAGTTTTCTTTAGAAACATTTTTATTGAACTGATTCACCAGCATCACCACAGTCAGTATGGATATCCTGAAATCCAGTCACTAGTAATTTAATGACTGGCTTACAGAAATGATTATAAAATATTTATTGACATAAAGTTAAGTGTCTGTTTTGAGATTGATATATATGAGATATTTTAGAATAATGTGGTAAGTGGTATTAATGAATTTGTTTCTGTGATATCAGAGGCAGGTCTAAAGACTTTAACATATTAATAACCTTGTAATACAGATCAGATTTTTTTCAGAAATAAAATGAAGATGAAGAGTTTGAGGACACCACATGGTGTTTCCTTTGGAGGTATGTTACACTTAGTCATTCTATTTTTTTAAGTTGTCTATTATGATAACAAGTAGCAATTTTCTTATTAAGTATTGATAAATTTAATATGCACTTTGAGTGTATTTGTCGGGATGCTGGTTGGGTAACTAGTCTACATAATGATTCTTTTTCATGGTATTGTCGTCAACAGATAAAAAATGTCAACCACTGGTAGCAGAGAATGGGTGTAAATTGTTGCTCTAGTAATGAGACCAATGCGCCACTGATGAATATTGTGGCATAAATATGAAGTCTTAATGGCTAGTTATGTCAGCCTTTGACAACTGTGGACATTCCATCCATCCTCAACCCCTTTTCCCATTTTTGCTCTTGGAGTTGGAGTGTCATTTCAACAGTGACAATCATCTATAATTAGGTTGAAAAAGTTGCTTTGTTTTGTGACCAAAATAATGTCTTATTTGTGGTGTAATTGAAAATTGGGATCTTAAAAGATTTATCCAGTGGATTTCAACAAAGGAATTTATGTATGACTGGAACTCCAGTGAAAGTTGAGTGATTAGTTTTGTACCCTTGTATGCTGTTTACAATTGTTTTTTGCTTACAGAGGATCCATATCATATTTGAGACTGGTACTTTGTTACTTCCACAATACAGTTCTTTCACTTCAGTTATAATGTATTAAAGAAAAGTACCTATATAGCTTTGGAACTCGGTAAAGTTTGTTTGTTGGGGAAAACAAAATACATTTTTTTATAGTTATTTTATCTGAACATCTGCAAAACAGGCTCAATTTTATTATATTATGAAATAGTTCCATAAACAAATCTAAAATAAATAAAATAAATAAATAATAGTTCCAGAAAAGAATTTAAGATATCAATTTGGCTATCCAGGTAAAGGTATTTTTCATACAGATATTTTTAGTTTACCAAAAATTTATGGTTGTAGATGAGACTGCATAATATGTTCCAACTCTGGCAAGTTATGATGTTTTTGGAATGTTCATGAAAGTGATATTGAACTGGTACAGCACACATTTTTGAGTTTTGCAAAATGTGATGAAGATTTTTAGTTGTTTGCAGTGATGATGAACAGTTTGGATATGCATTTAAATCTGTGCTGTGAATAGTCATATTCAGTAGTGTGACTTGAAATTATTCTTCATATGAAAAATTCATTTAAAAATTAGTTTAAGATAACGGTATATTAGGCTAAAGTTTTGATACACCTGCGACAGCACTTGTAATATATGAACTATAGTGATTATGTATAGTAGGCTTTTGATAAGGGTATGTATATAAAGTAAATGCTTGTTGTGGACAGCATTAGGGACCCTGCTCACTTTGCTAAGGTCTAAGAGGATGTGTTTGATTTTATTGACTCTTCTGTTTATGTAAATGTGAGATGTTTTACTATTCTTCTTTAAACTTGTTTTTTGCAAGGGGCTAGTCCCCATACAACCCCTGATGTGGGAGGCAAGCTTTTCCAGGAATGGGGGTCTTTGCCATAGTGCTGGATGTATTTGACCATTGAGTTTATATTGATAATTTTGTTACTTTACTTTTAGGGTTGCCTCTGACCTGTAATTCTTTTCAGTTGTAAACACCGTTGAGTTAAATGTTAGATTTATTATCAATATGCTTTCTTGAAAAGTTTAATTTCTGCAAGTATTTTAGGTTTTTAATATTTTGATGGGAATGGACCTCAATCATATGTCTGGGTATGATTAGAATTTATGAACAACTTAGCATTGTTTTAGTCTATGATGTTAGCTAATAGTATTCTTTTCAGCTCCAGCAATGTGCCCAAAATTCCTTCATTATGGAATTCATACAGGGTTATATATACTGGTAGCACACGTATCATTGTAAATTCTTTTCCATTAGACTTGTGGCTCCTACTGTATTGGAACTGTCTGATTATCTTTCTTCCACATTTCTTTCATTTCTGCTTGAAAATCAAGCTATTTTATTCCTTTGCTTCTCTCTGTTTGTAAGACACAGTAATTGATGGGTGTAACAATGTCAATATTCAACCATACTTTTATCTTTTTTTCATAGTGTACTATATCTGGTTTTCCACCATCTATTTTTTGACCTGTTGGTAATGGGTGATCCCATATGATATAAACTTTATCATTCTCTATAATGCTTCAGGTTCGTATTTCCACTGCTTCTCAGCTGTTTCTATTTCATAGTATTTGCACAATTCCCAGTGCAGCAGTCTTGTCTATTATTATGACTTTCAGTATCCAGGCCCTCTTCCACAAGAGGATCACAAACACACACAGGAATGAGATATGCAACTGTTTCCAGTTTTGTTTTAGTGAATCTGAATTTGTCTGTTTCTCCAGTATTTTCGGTAGACTTTGTAAATTTCTACTAATCAAACTAAAGATGCCATCTTAGACTTTTTCTCCTCATGTTTGAAAACTTTCATAACCTTAAAGATCTGATAAGATCAACAAATATATATGCAGCCCCATGATTGCAGATATGTATATGTAGTCAGTTTCTAGCAGGCTCATATCTCTTTCAAGGTAAGGAAGGTGTAATCTTGATATACACTGATTTTTATATATCATTTGATCAGCGTGAGGCATTTTTCTTGTTTTCAAGTCCAATGGATTTAATACTTTTGGGGACCAATCATCATATTCCTGTCCAAGGGAGATATTTTCTTGGTGCTGTAGCTTTCTTTTTTAAGATGTGTCTTTTGCACATTTATCGAGACCCAATGTCATTCTTGTATGATCTGAAAACAGTTTTAAAAAATTGGTACTTTCAACTCCTCATCTTATGAACTGTATAATTTTAAGTCATTCAAAAAATGTTGATTAAATGTCTTCAAGCATGGTTGGTTTCTAAGAGCTAATTTATAACCATAGTCTAATCTGTTAAATAAACAACTTAAATGCTTAATGGCAGGGCAAATGAACATATGTGAAAAAGAATCACCCTGGCACACCCTGCCCCCTCTGAATTGTTATCACTGGGATAATAGTTTGCCCTTTGTCGTGGCTTATGTTCACAGAGTGGATTACCATTGTCTCATGGTTGCTGTAATATAACTGAGTAATGTAGGGTGTATCATATTCACCTATCAACATTCTGTTATCTATGAACGTGGAATAATGTCACTTGCGTTTTTTTTATTAATCTGTCCCTGCCATACTTAGATTCTTCCCCTTTTCACAGCTATCCAGTATAGTGTTATTTTGTTCAATTGTTGTAACTGATTTTTTTTCTCAATGACTATAAACTCTCTCTGATTTAATTCCTGCATTTAATTTGTATATTTTCAGAAGGCAAGTTATTGGTCTATATATTTTTTTCTGTTGTTAACCAGATTGGTATCTTTTCAAGATGGGTATATAAGTAGTTCTTGCTCAGGGCTAAATCTTTGTGTAAAGATGTTAATACCATTAACCAGAAGTAAAGTATTGTATCTGGGTATGTTTTTTTTCCAGTTAGGATATTTTCTTAATTTTGTCTCAGCTTCTCTGGTTGTTACTTCATCCAATTTTATACCCTCTACGCTAGAACTACTTACTATTTCTTTTAATTCTTCTGCCATCCAGCATCTCTATTATGTTCAACAAGGTCTTCATAAATACTTTTCCAGAATGTACCTGCTTCATGTTTTATGGTGGTGTTTGTATTCCTTTTACGTGGTTTCCCAGTCATCTGTAAAACCTTTCTGGGTCATTAAAGAATTACTTATGTTGTACATTTCCTTTATATTTTCCTGCATATTGTCTAAGCTTTTCTGCATACGCTGACATTTTCTAACTTATTATTAGATATATTGTAAGATAAATCATGTTTTGATACTGTACATTGCTTTTACCATATGTATTTTTCTAAGTATTTTTGATGATCTGTTACCTTTTCTATATTCTTCCAACATGAAAATTTCTTGTTTTAGTTGCTTTATATTTTTCTGTATTTGATGGATCCATGGTGACATTCTACTTCATAGGTTCATAGGTTGTTACTAGGCTTATGACCACTAGGGCGCTTGCAAGTCTAGCTACTCACCCTAAACCATTTGGGTCATGATTATCATGGGTGTCTATAAGGGGGGAGGGCATGTTAGTAGGGAGATAACTAAGGATTTGTAGTAAGGTGTTAGTTAGGCTAACCTTTTTCTTACTGATGGACTCTTCCATAAGAGACATTGGGGGCAGACTTTCCTTTCCATTGTTAGTTTATGTTTTTGAGGTTAACACATTATCCATTATTAGTTTAGCAACTCAGTCATGAAGCCTGACAATTAGTAATTAAAACTGAAAATATGTATTTTTTTTAAATACCTGAAAGATTCAGGGATATTTTTTTTTTTTTTTTATGAAAAACAGGTTTTGGTTTTATTCCTTCAGTAAGAGTGACTGTTACCGATACCATTACATTCGTGAAATTATTCAGCAGGAAATTGAGTCTAACATTTTATTTTAAAAACAGTAATACTAATACTGTACTTTTTGGACATTATGCAGATCCTATAAAACTAAGGTCTTTTATCTCTCCTATTTGCAATGTTGTAGAATGTTTTAAAAAAATCATGTGCGAGGGAAAATAGAATTACTTTACCCAATCCTTGTAAGAAAAACACTTTTTAACTTAAAAAAAATGAGAGAGATTTTTTTGCAAAGACTGTCCAGTGATGGCTGCATTAATATTTTAAGCCAGATAAAGGAGATGCAGTGATGCTTATGGACACTTCCATATATGTGGGAAAAAAATTAAGGCCATTTTACCAAATGGTAATTTTTGATATTATAAATGCAGGATATGCTGAGACTGGTTATTTTATTAAATGTTCCTTTGATGAGGGATGGATAGATATGATTCTGAAAGAATTTTAACAGTCCCTGTCTCGAGATTAGAGTTGATGTTTGGTATCCTTAAGCCTGATAAGGACATGTTCATTCCTCTTGTATGCCCTATGGTGTCAGTACCTGGTTCCAAGATGGCAACATTAATGTTATTTCTGGAACATAAAGTCATTTGTAAAAAAAATGAAATCATTTAACTCAGTCGCCTACCCAATCAGTATCCTTATAAATAGGTCTTTATCTGAATCAGAAGTACTTACCATATAGAAACAAACTCACATCACCCCCATTCACAAAGGAGGCAACTCTTTTGATCTTTCCAATTTCCATCCTATATCTATCTTGTCACCCATATCCAAATTTCTCAAGAGATGTATCCATCAGCAGGTAATGCAATATCTTTTGCAAAACAACCTTTTATTCAAAACCCAACATGGCTTCCAACCTAGCCATGGCAAAGCTACAGCCCTAGTATCTTTTACAGATACCATGAAAAAGGCCAGAGATGCAGAATGCTATACAGCCCCAGTACTCCTTGATCTCTCCAAGGCCTTTGACAGAGTGTCTCACCTCTTACTTTTCAACACACTGTCTAACTTAGATTTCTCACATAACACAGTAAAATGGCTTCAGAACTACCCCAAGGATCATAAACAAGGAGTGAAATGGTCCAATGAACTATAACCCTTCATCCACAATCAAACTGGTGTCACCCAAGTCTCCATTCTAGGACCCCTACTCTTCAACATTTTCAAAAACAACCTTCACACTGCCTCACACCCTAGGATCCTCATTCAGTATGGTGATGATTCCACCATAATCTGCAGTACTCAGTCACTACCAGAACTGCTTTCAAAAACTCAACAGTCCTTTAATGCAGTGGAATCCTGGCTAAGAAATGCCCGACTCTTTCTTAATCCAAAGAAGACAAAACTAGTACTCTTTCATCCACAAAACACCTCCCCTGTCATTGATCATTTCAACATCCTTGCATCTGGAAACACTGTTATAGAAATAGTGCAGGAAACCAAACTTCTAGGTGTTATCATTGACAATAAACTTTAATTTGACCCCCATAAAGCAAAATAGAAAGAAAACTCATCAAAAACTGGGACTCTTATATAGAAATAAACATTTCTTTACTGCAGCAACCAGAACTACCCTTGCAAAAACAGTTTTACTTCCCTCCCTTCTTTGTGGTGGCCCTATCTTAACTAACTTACAAAATTCTACCCTAAGAAAGTTGGAACAGTGCTACAACAAAGTTGTGAAGTGTGCTACAAACTCTAAACATCACACACACCATTGTAAACCACTCCTAGAATTAAACTGGTTTGAACTCCCCAACCAGCTTGCCTGTATTCAGCTATCCACCTTGCACAACCTTATTTTCAAGCCTATTGCCTGCCCTGCACTAGTCAATCTAGTCACACCTTACATACCAAATTGTTCCCTATGATCTGAAGACAAAAATCTCTTAGGTATCTCAAAACCCACAAGAAAACCTGGCCAATCTCTGTATTCATACTCTGTCTCTATACTGGCTGTGTTAGTACAGAGTACTTGTTAGAATTTCTGTGTAGCCATTGATAGCAGTGGGGGGTAGTTTAACCTCATCACTGATATTCTGTCCTGCCTTATATAAGTGGTACATTTTGGGTTATTTCTGCTTAATATCTGAGCTTTGTCCGCCTATGATCTCCTTGAAATCAACTGGACGTATAAGTAAATTTAAGTACACTTTTATCTGCTCTTTTTCATCTAGTAATACATTTAATTTATTTATTTGTGTTTCTCACTGAATATTAACTCAACTGAAGTTGTGGCCGTGTCTCTACAGAGAACTCTTTAGAATTTCTATGTAGCCATTGATAGCAGTGGGGGTAGTTTCACCTCATCACTGATACTCTGTCCTGCCTTATATAAGTGGTACATTTTGGGTTATTTCTGCTTAATATCTGAGCTTTGGTCGACAAAGATCTACTTGAAATCAACTGGACGTATAAGTGACTTTAAGTACGCTTTTATCTGCTCTTTTTCATCTAGTAATACATTTAATTTATTTATTTGTGTTTCTCACTGAATATTAACTCAACTGAAGTTGTGGTTGTGTCTTTACAGTTAGTTCCATACCCATCCTCTCAGTTCTTGTTTTGGTGTTAATGTTGGTGGGTTTGTAATTGCCTGCCCCTCTTGTAAATTTGTATTTGGATACTCCTTCTGGGCCCATCTCATTTGCTCACTTAACTGAGTGCAGTGAGATCATATTCTGATTTCAGGCACTCCTACTGTGTACTAAGAGAGCATTTGGGAAGGACAACCCCTGTAGCCTGTTAATCCTGCTCTGTTCCATCCCTCAAAAAATATAAATAAATAAATAAATAAATACATAAATGCATAAATAAATAAATAAATATATATATATATATATATATATATATATATATATATTTATATGTTATTCAGCTACTCTTACTGTAACTGTCTTAGTTGCTGTTCTGCATGCAATCTGTTCAGTCGCTCTTACTCTGCACTTATTACTGCTTGTTAGTAGACTTCTAATTTACTGCCTTCAGCACTTGTTTTTTAGTCATTTGTTAATTTAATTGCATTTATTTAAACTGTATTTGTTGTAATATTGCTACACACTCAAGTGTGCTAGCCTGCACTGCCATTTGAATTGTATTTACTGCTGTTTTAGCTGCTTTTCAGTAAAAAAAAAAAATTCTAAGCTTGTTTCATGCCTTTCCTGTAATTAGTTAAGTCCAGATACAGACTTGCTGTATCCAGGACTGGTGGTAAGCTTCTGAGCACCCCAAGCCTTTCTGTGTTGGAGAGAAGCTGTCTAGCTTATCAGTGGGAGGGGTAAGCACTAGGTAGCCTATCTACCATGGGAAGAGTCATTTCTGGCCCAGAAATTATAGTTTATTGGCCGTTTGGGAAGCTTTTCCATATTTTTCTACTTTCTGGTTTAAAAGCCTGCATTTGTGTTTGGTCCCTGCCTTTCCTGTAACTAGTGTAGTCCAGGTACAGATTTGCTGTATCCAGGACTGTTGGTAAGCCTCTGAGCCCTCTAAGCCCTTCTGTGTTGGAGAGAAGCCTTCTAGCTTAACAGTGGGAGTGGTAAGCCCTAGGTAACCTATCTAACACAGGAGGAATGGTTTCTGGCCCAGACATTATAGTTTATTGGCCATTTGGGAAGCTTTTCCATCTCTTTCAACTTTCTGGTTTAAAAGCCTGTGTTTGCACTTGTTTCCTGCCTTTCCTGTTACTAGTCTAGTCAATGTACAGATTTACTATATCCAGGACTGTTTGTAAGCTTCTGAGCCCCCCAAGCCTTTCTGTGTTGGAGGGAAGCCTTCTAGCTTATCAGTGGGAGTGGTAAGCATTAGGTAGCCTACCTACCACAAGAGGAGTGGTTTCTGGCCCCAAAATTGTAGCTATTGGCTGTTTGAGCAGTTTTTTCCTATCTCTTTCAACTTTCTGGTTTGAAAGCCGCACTTGTGCCTGTTTCCCGCCTTTCCTATAACTAGCCTAGTCCGGTTACAGAGTTGCTGTATCCAGCATTGTTAGTAAACTTCTCAGCCCCCCAAGCCTTTCTGTGTTGTAGGGAAGCCTTCTAGCTTATCAGTGGGAGTGCTAAGCACTAGGTAGCCTATCATCCATGGGAAGAGTGGGCTTTGGCCCAGAAATTGTAGTTTATTGGCTGTTTGGGCAGTTTTCCATCTCTTTCAACTTGCTGGCTTAAAAGCCTGCATTTGCACTTGTTCCCCACCTTCCCTGAACTAGTCTAGTCCAGGTACAGATTTGTTGTATCCAGGACTCTTTGGAAGCTTCTGAGCCCCCCAAGCCCTTCTGTGTTGGAGGGAAGCCTTCTAGCTTATCAGTGGGAGAGGTAAGCATTAGGTAGCCTATCAACCACAGGAGGACTGGTTCCTGGCCAAGAAATTGTAGCTATTGACCGTTTGGGCATTTTTTCCATCGCATTCAACTTCCTGGTTTAAAAGCCGCACTTGTGCTTGTTTCCCACCTTTCCTGTAACTAGTCTAGTCCAGATGCAGAGTTGCTGTATCCAGGACTGTTGGTAAGCTTTTGAGCCCCGCACACCTTTCTATGTTGGAGGAAAGCACTGTAGCTTATCAGTGGGAGTGGTAAGCTCTAGGTAGCCTGTCTACCACAAGAGGTGTGGTTCTTGGCCCAGAAATTGGTAGTTTATTGACCATTTCAACAGTCTGTCCATCTCTTTCAACTTTCTGGTTTAAAAGACCACATCTGTGCTTGTTTCCCATTGTTCCTGTAACTTAACCTACTGGAAGTACTTGAAAACCTTAAACTGATACAAGCCTTCTAGCTTGAAGAGAGACTTTGCAGTGATTAAGTATCAGTTTTCTGTACTTTCTGGCTGTACTTAACTGTTTTCCACCTAAATGCTGATTTTCCATTGTTTATTGTGATTTAAAAGCTTGTTTTTTTTTCACATATTATACTTATTTGAGTGCCTGCACTTTTTAAATGTTGTTTTTTGTTTAAATAATTTGTTTAACTGTTGTAGGCTACAAACTAATGTGCAATAGCCTTTTCTGATCGCTTGTAGTTGTTTAAAGCTGTTTTAAGCATATTTTTTACTGTTTTTGCCTTATCTTTTCAAAAAAAAGAAACTAAATAATTCCTTGTTTCCCACCTTTCTAAGCCAGTATAGTCCAGTTTTCAGGCTAGTGCTGAATTCAGGGCTGTTTTACAAGTTTCTGAGTTGCCCATACCTTACTTGGAAAGAAGGAAGTTTCTCTGTTCACCTGTGAAAGAGGGGAGCTTTGAGTAGCCTATCTGTCCCTGGAGGAGTGGTTCCAGCCCAGAAGTTAGTAGTTTATTGGCCATTTTGGGCTAATTTCTATCTCTTTCATTTCCCTGCTATAAAAACTGCATTTGTACGGTTTTGCACGCCGGGAGCGCCAGTTAGCTAGGGTTAAATTATTTCCAGGTTCACTAAGTGTCCTTCTCAGTTTTTCCCTTGAAACTAGCCTAACTCTTAACCTAAGCACTCAGAAAACATCCTACAGCCCAGCACTTGCTCAGACCTAATAGCAAGCACTAATATACTGTGACACTTGATTGCCTAGCAGGGCAAGGCTCTTTATTCACCCCTCACAAACCAAGTGACTAAGCAGCTCAAGCTACTATTCAGGTATGACCAAAGGGCAATTTTAGGTGTACTCTCCAGTCCAGCTAGTGAATCTGGGTATCCTGAGGCAATGTTACAACTGCCTCATGTACACAGACAGCCCTCTCCTCCTACCACAAAACACTAACATATGCGAGAGATGCAATTATACAGCCAAACTAAAGGCTAAGCTGTCTCCCACCTAAGACTGGAACAGACAGTCAAGAGGAGAAGGTTAACACTTGCACTACACCTCCAGCTACACATAGACCTACTAAACTGGCAAACAATACACATAAATACACAAAAATCATACTCAGAGGCTCTAAATAAAAACCTGCAAAAGCATCCCAGACCTGCAAAGCAGAAACCCAAACAACCTGCACCTTCTGTCATAAACCAGACAACACATAAAACACAAAATCAGTGTGCCGCACAATCATAGCCCTTAAGGCAAAATAACATACCTAACACACTAGTAATAGGTGACTCTATAGTCAGGCACAGTGATGTCCCACTCACTAGGCTGGACAAGGAGAAGATTACTGTTAGCTGCCTGTCGGGAGCCAGAATCTGCCTCATAACACAAGCACTCAGGTCACTCCAGAACAAGTACAAATATGACTCTGTCATTGTTCATGTTGGTGTGAATGACCTGAGACGTACCTCCCTGGACTACACGAAAAGAGACATTGAATAGCTCTCTGATTATGTAGCCCAGGCTGGTAAGACCCTGACCTTGAGTAGCATTCTGCCCTCACCAAGAATGATACCTCAGTATAAAGAAAAAATGATCAGTTTTAACAATTGTCTAAGCTTCTGGTGTCATTTAAAGGGGATCCAGTGTCTGTCAGCCTGGGACGACATGCTCAACAAGCCGTGTTACTTTGCAAGAGACAGATTGCACCTGTCACATCTAGGCTTTCGAATAGTGGCTAAGGTTCTTGCTGCCCCCATAGTGCCTTTTTTATGCAAGGGCCAAAAGTAAAACCCACCTCTGTAAACAGCACAATTAACAAAAAACAGAGGGTTATGCGACTCAACGCCATGAGTTTAAAATCTCAAAATGCACGCGCTCAACGCACTTCTCAGTATGGAGAACATCGGCATCTGTGCAGTAGCTGAAACCTGGTTCAAGGCTCAAGAGAGCACCCCAGGACTACTGGGCTACAACTCATACCACACATTTCGGCCACAGAACACGGACCAAAACACAAAAGGGGTGGTGCATCCTTATTCATCAAGGATACCTACACCTCCAGGTTAGTGGCGCAGAGTGATAGCTCTAAGATCATCTATGTGCAACTAACATTGGGCAAATCTGCAATGCAAAGTGTGGCCTGATACAGATCACCCTCCATGACCCAGAGCCACCACTCCACCTTTCTGGAGACACTGGGAAACATGAAGGTCCTACCAAACACCCTGATATTGGGCAATTTCAATTACCCTACCATTAACTGGGAAAAGTACTTGAGTACAAACTCCCAGGCCCAGCGCTTTGGAATTCATCAACTCAAACACCATGGATCAGCTGGTAAACTCCCCTACCAGAGGTGAAAACATATTTGACCTGGTCATCACCAGCATGGGCAATAGTGTTCCACACCAGAGGTCAACCCGTCACAGGTTAGATCAGACCATAAACTAATCACTCTGGATGTCCGCACCCCACCACCACCCCCAACTAAGGAAACCACAGTAAAAAACATTTCTAAAGCAAACTTCACCTTACTTAAGACAGAGGTGGTAAATTTCATAGCCCCCACACTAAAGCATAACGCTGCCCAAGATGCAGAAACCTTTACAAATGCACTCTATGAGCACCTACAAGGATGCATGGATCATGCCATCCCTAGCAAAACCAAGACTCACTCCTCTAAGAGAAGGAAACTAGTCTGGTGGACCCCTGCCATAAACAGGCTATACAATAGAAGGAGGAAACTAGTTCAGAAAAAATGCAAATCCCAAGAAAGAAAGACATCCCTGATCAGTATTAGTAAAAAACTAAGGTCCCTCATAAAATCATCCAAGGCTAACTTCCAAAGAAAAATAGCCAAGGATTCAAAAGATAACCACAAAGCCTTCTTTAGCTATGTTAAGAATCTAAGTGACAACTCGCAGATATGCACTGAACTAGTGCAAAATAGCACAAAATATACTTAACTTAGTGATATTGCCAACATCCTGGCAGACAGATTCAGTGCAAACTTCACCCCCCTCTCATCCCCAAAAGGACCCACAACAATACCGGAAAAGTGTAGTGTCCTGGAAATCACAGACGCACAGGTGAAAACGGCCCTTTCAAAAGCCAAAAACACAGTGTCAATAGGGCCAGATGGTGTCCCAGGCTGTGTCTTGCATGAACTACAGAATGAACTAACCCCCACCTAAACACGCTGTTCAACCTCAGCCTATCCACAGGCTACGTGCCCATAGAATGGCGCACAGCAACAGTTATTCTACTCCACAAAGGAGGGGCCACAACTGACCATGGTAACTATCACCCGATAAGCCTGACTAGCCTGGTCTGCAAGGCTATGGAGCGCATCATCATGGAACTCATTAACAAAGACATCGGGAACCTCCAAACACTTGACCCGACCCAGTTTGGCTTTGTTAAAGACAGATCATGCCTACTAAACCTGGTTGACTTCTTCGAGACAGTCACCAAGGCCATAGATGAGGGAAAGGTGGTTCACACAGCCTACCTTGACCTCACCAAGGCTTCTGACACCATTCCCCACTCAGGTATTACAGAAAAACTCACCAGCCTGAACATAAACCCCTATGTCACAAGATGGGTTGCGAACTGGCTTACAGACAGAACTCAAATGGTAAGAATAGCGGGCTCCAGGTCTGACTCTAAACCAGTCACAAGTGGTGTCCCACAAGGCTGTATCTTGGGACCCCTATTGTTCGGCATATACTTCTCAGAAGTACAGGCAAACACAGGAGGACTATGGTTGACCAAGTTTGCCAATGACTGCATACTGGGAGCAATAACTGACTCTCCGGCTGACACAGACATCCTCCAAAAGAGCCTTACTGAGATAGACACCTGGTGTCAAAGTCATGGCCTCAAGCTAAATGCCAAAAAATGCATAGTCATCCCATTTTGGAAAAACAAAACACCCACGAATTATCACATAGGTGGCAGCCCCCTTAATACAGAAGAGGTAATAAGAGATCTGGGGACACAGGTAGATAGTAATCTCTCCTTTGACAATCATATTGCGAAAGTAGTTAGGAAATCCTTCTATGTGGCCCATCTAATTACTAAAGGGTTCACATCTAGAAATAAAGAGGTTATAGTGTCCCTCTACTCATCACTCTTCAGACCCATCCTAGAGTACAATGCCCCATTTGGGATGTACCTCACAAGACACTTCCAACAGCTAGAAAGACCACAAAAGTACCTCACCAAGAGGATTACTGGCCTGAAATATATGTCCTATGCAGCCCGACTGAAAAAACTCTGGCTGTACTCAGTGGCATATCGCTTACTCAGAGGTGATCTCTGCCTGACTTACAAAGCCATGTCCAACTCAGAATTGATGGACATGCTCCACCTAAAGAAATCCAAGTCACTGTGAGCCATGCACTCTAGTGAGCTAAACCTAACCACAACAATAAATAGAAAATGCTGGAGTAATAGATTCCTGTCACAGAGACTCCCCATGCTTTGGAACAAAATTCCAAACTACATTAGGCAGAAACCCTCACTAACACTCTTCAAGAGAAGCATTGACAAGTGGATGGGTAACAGAAAATACACCACTGGGATCACTCCATTGGCTTTGCTTTACAGAGGATCAGTTAATTAATCAACGGGGCGGTGAAACACGACACATTCTGGCTAGGCTTATAAATGCCCTCGGGCAGATAGCCTAGTACCTACCTATGAACCTATGAGCCTATGAATTCACAACCTCTAGCTACCAGGAATATGCCTGCCCTAACCCATTTCAAAGCCTCTTTAAAAAAATCATCTCAAAAATACATGGCTCTCCTTCTGCATAAAGCCTGCCTAATGCTCAGGTCTTCCTCTTTCTGTCACATTTGAATCCCTCACAGACTGCAAGATCCTAAGGCTCTTCTAACTCCTTCTCTGCTTCTATACCATATCCTTAACCTACTGTTCAGGCTTTATTGCTTCTATTCTTCTTAACTCTCTCTCACTATCTATCTGTATCACTAACTTTCTGGCTGCTATTTTCCTAACTAAAACAACATTCTATTTTGCATGTACTATTACAGTCAAAGTCACACATTGCACTACCTATGTACTACTTTTTTGGACACTGTCTACATCAGGTATGGTGAGAGTGACTATTATTGTCTGTAATGTTTTAACTGTATAGAATTGTCTAGATGTGTAGTAATATATTGTAACACCTTGGAGCAGTTTGATCTTTCAACGTATTCTCTGTATAATATTTCTAATGTAATCTGTATTATATTGTATTATACTGTATTTGTTTGTACTGTATGTGGAGCTTTTCTCCCCAGACCTCTGCTGAAAATGGGTTCTATAGACCCAGTCAGATCACCCCGGTAAAAAAATTTCAAATAAATTAATAAAATAAATACATTTGTTTTAGATTCGAATGATTGAATTTGTAAAATACGAAATACTGATATCTAGGAACATGATTTGTTAGCAAGAGCAGATATTTTTAGTTTGTATACTGTCATTTTTACAGACCTTGGACTTTTATGATGTAAAGAATATATGGTTGTGAATTGTGATTGTTTGGAAAAAGTCGCTGATTTTTTTATTTTCATTAATGCAATTAATATTAAAACATAATTCTTTTGTTTTTGTCAAAGAATATTTTTAACAAATTCAAGAAGTGTCAATAAGGGCAGTTATGGAGAGAGTAATGAAAATATTATATTGGGACCGTGGAAAAATTTGTTCCTATATGATAATATATGCTATTTTGCAATTTTTTTGAAAAAAAAATTTACACTTTATTGATGACATTCTTTCAGTCTGGTCTGCAACCAAGGAAAAGTTGTAAAAGTTTTTTTTTTAAGTACATGAACAAAAGCAGCGGCTTATTAAAATTTTCTTTTTGTTGTAGTAAGGTTGTTATTTATTTATTTATTTATTTATTTATGTATTTATTTCATATCAAATTGATTAAGTCTTTGCAGGATGATACGATAACTTATTTGGCTTGAAAAGATGTTATAAGTAATAAGTAACTTCAGTTTAAAAGTATGCACCCAGCTTATCTGAAGATAAACTGCAAATATCTTTTGAGAAATAAATGGATATCATAAAAGTAGTCACATTGTTAAATAGAGGTAATCTCATACAAATGTTGATTTCATACAAATGAGATAGTAAATGGAAGTAAAGATATTTATAATTCAGTATCTGAATATTCAGATGATGACTGAATTGACAAAAAAATTGACAATACACAATATTTTATGGGACTTATATTAACTTTTAGTTTTGTATATACAAGTAATAAAGAATATTATTAACAACAGCTGGTGGATGCTTGAAGGGGATACCATTGTTAAAAGTGTTAATGGGTGAATAGCTTGGGTTTATTAATATGACTGTTAAAATGAGTATGAAAAAAGAGGATAATACATTTGTTAGTGCAAAGGTAAATATGCATATAACTAATGCAAACAATGTAACTTTATTTTAAATAGTCCCGTTATGTACTAAAACTGATAGGAGCTATTCAGCTCCTATGTACTGTGATTGTGACAAATTATTTGGTTTATGCAGCTGAATTTGTTGCATGCTACTCATTTTATATGGGATGCATCACCAGGAAACTTAAGGTCACAATTTATGAGCACTGTCATGTCATAAAAGAGAGACAGCAAAAATGAAGTGTCAAAAGATGAGAAGAAAAGTAAAAAGTTTAAGTGATTTATTTTTATGATATTAATGCTGAAGAACCTCAAATAAATGAGTTAACACAAAAAATATTTTGGATGTTGAGGAATATGAGTGACAAGGCATACTTGATGCAATGAATTTGACAAGTCTCAGTGAACATATTAATTTTACATGTGTTCTTAAAAAACAGAAAATTAGGAGAAAATAATGTACAAAGTTTTTATTCTGCATACTAATTGTTGAATAGTAACTTATTTGTTATGCATTAATGAACTTTCAACATCATAGTTCATGGAGTCAATTTTTTATGATGCCTTGAGGATTGTATTATTTATTTAAGGGTGATTCAGTGTATTGGAGGGTCAGATTAAGTCAATGTCAATTGACAAAAATGTTTGCTCCGGATTTTTATATATTTATTATACTTCATGCTTTGTGCAACTACCATTGTGGAATGGCACATTTTGTTTATTTTATATAGGCTCACTGCTGCTTTTCAGCTGTGAGATACATTTCTGCAGTTTGTTTCCCACCCTCACTCCCTGTTGGTATAGTGTTTTTATAGTTGGTGGCTTTGCAGTTGCCTGTCCCTAGTGTAAATTTGATCTGGGACCCTCCTCCCTGTCTAGTGTCATTACCTCATTCTACCCAGTACAGGGAGAACATTTGAGAAGGCCAGTCAGCTTAGTTTCTGCTACTCCTTTCAATCTTTCCACTAAAAAAAAAAATGTGTTTGCTTTTACTGTATTTGTGTTTCTTCCTACTTTATTTTGCTTTTGCATCATTTTAAAAATACTCAATTGTATTTATTACTGCTTGGTGTAATTCATTCTAAGCCTTTTAGTTTAAGCACTTGGGCTTCAGACCAGTTGTTTTACATTAGGAAGGTTTGTGGTCTGCACTGTAGTTGCAGAACAGGTAGCTTACATCCTTCTAAGTTGGGAACTGCTGATTGAGGGCTCAGTGTCTGTTATTCTAAAAGTGTATTAATTCTGGTTTAAGCACTTGGGCTTCAGGCCAGTTATTTTACATTAAGAGGGTTCGTGGTCTGCACTCTTGTGGGAGGAGAGGCTGGACTCTGCCCTTCTGAGCTGGGAATTTCTGGTTAAAGGCTTATAGTGCCTGCATATTTGAACTGCTTCTTACTGAAATTGGTACACCTTGTTTGCTGTAGCATAGACTAGATCCAGGCCTGCTGAATCTAGCTTTGTTTGTATAACTTGAGCACTAATCCAGGCATTCTTTAAAGTATTCAATTGTATTTATTACTGCTTGGTAGTAACTTGATTAAAGTGTAGCTATCATTCTAAGTCTTGTGGATTAAGCACTTGGGCTTCAGACCAGTTGTTTCACATTAGGAAGGTTTGTGGCCTGCACTGTGGTGGCAGCACAGGTAGCTTACATCCTTCTAAGTTGGGAACTGCTGATTGTGGGCTCAGTATATGTTATTCTAAAAGGGTATTAGTTCTGGTTTAAGCACTTGGGCTTCAGGCCAGTTATTTTACATTAAGAGGGTTTGTGGTCTGCACTCTTGTGGGAGGAGAGGCTGGACTCTGCCCTTCTGAGCTTGGAATTTCTGGTTAAAGGCTTATAGTGCCTGCATATTTGAACTGCTTCTTACTGTAATTGGTACACCTTGTTTGCTGTAGCATAGACTAGATCCAGGCCTGCTGAATCTAGCTTTGTTTGTATGCTTGTTATTTCCCTGAAAAGCTAATTCCACCTAAAATGTGGCTTTTCAGCAATTCTGTGGATCCCTAGTGATATCTGCATTGCTTACTGTACTTATTTCCTTGTTTCACTTGAAAGAAAGTTACTGTTTGTCGTTTTTGCATTTAAGTTACCTGTAACACATTGCATTTAAGTTACCTGGCACTTGCTCACTAAAGCAATTATATAAGTCAGCATTAAAAAATTAAAAGCACTACACCCTCACAAACTCCCCTTGAGTACCTTGTTCCCCATTGGCCCATTTTTTCAATTATAAAGGAATTCCCAATACTTTTCTAGCATGTCCAAAGGTCAGTTGTCAATCTCCTCTCCAGTCCAGCTGGTGAATCTGGGAATCTTGAGGCAATGTTACAACTGCCTCATGTACACAGACAACCCTCTCCTCCTCCCAACAAATTCCAACACATGTGAGAGATGCAACCATATAGCCAAACTGGAGGCTAAGCTCTCTCAACTCAGTACTGGCGTAACCAGTCAGGAGGAGAAGGAAATCACACTCACTGCAATTCCAGTCTCACATAGACCTACCACGACAGCAAACCAAACACATGAACACACAAAAACATACTCTGAGGCTCTAAATAAAAATCTGCCAAAGCAGCAGAGACCTCCAAGCAGACACCCAAGCAACCGCTACCCCAAAACAAAACACGTGCAACACATAGCTCACAAAGCCAGTGTGCCGAACAGTCACAGCCCTTATGGCTAAACAGCACACCTGATACACTTGTAATAGGTGACTCTATCGTCAGGCACACTGACGTCCCACTCACCAGGCTGAACAAGGAGAAGGTCACGGTGAACTGCCTGTTGGGCGCTAGGATCCGCCACATAACACAAGCACTTAGGTCACTCCAAGGCAAGTACAAATATGACTCAGTCATTGTCCATGCTGGTGTGAATGACCTGAGATGTACCTCCCTGGACTACATGAAAGGAGACATAGAGGAGCTCTCTGAGCATGTAGCCCAGGCCGGTATGACCCTAACCTTGAGTAGCATCTTACTCTCACCAAGAATAATGCCACAATATGAAGACAAGATGATCAATTTCAACAATTGGCTTAAGTATTGGTGTCATTCAAAGGGGATCCAATGCCTGTCAGCCTGGGATGACATGCTCGACAAGCCACGATGCTTCGCTAGGGACGGCTTGCACCTGTCACCCCTGGGCTTTCGGATATTGGCAAAGGCTCTTGCTACCCCCATAGTGCCTTTTTTAGGCAAGGCTCAAAAGACAAACCCACCTCCATAGGTATCACAAGGGATAGGAAACTAAGAGTAATGCTACTCAACACCAGAAGTCTAAACCTCAAGATGCACGCACTCTAAACTGTCCTTAGCATGGAGAACATCAATATCTGTGCAGTAACAGAAACCTGGTTCAAGGCTCCTGAGAGCACCCCAGCATTACCAGGTTATACCTCATACCATGCTTTTCGGCCCCAAAACTTGGACCGAACAACAAAAGGAGGGGGAGTATCAATATTCATCAAAGATACCCACATCTCCAGGTTGGTGGCACAGCACGAAGCATCAGAGACTATCCATGTGCAACTAACAGTGGGTAAAACTGCCTTCCAGTTTATAGCCTGCTACAGACCACCCTCCCAAACCCAGGAACCCCACTTGGCCTTCCTGAGAACAGTGGAAAATATGAAGGTCTCTCCAAACACCATTATATTGGGCGACTTCAACTACCCAAACATAGACTGGGAGCATTACTCTAGCTCCAACACCCTAGCCCAAAGGTTCCTAGAATTTATAAACTCAAATGCTATGGAACAACTTGTTACCACTCGCACAAGAGGGGAAAACATACTGGACCTGATCATCACCAACATGGGGACTTTATGCTCCAGGCCAGAAGTGTATCCCTCACTGGTAAGATCAGACCATAAACTAATCTCACTGGATATTCACATCCCGACCCCACCCCCTGCCCAGAAAACCACAGTGAAAAACTTCTCTAAAGCAAATTCCACACTCCTCAAAACTGAGGTGGAATCCTTCAAAGCCCCTGGGTCTGTGAAAAATAAGGCCCAGACCGCAGAATCCTTTATAAACGCATTGTATGAACACCTTCAGGAATGCATGGATCATGCAATCCCAAATAAAACCAAGACCCAATCCTCCAAAGGCAGACGTCCTGTCTGATGGACCCCAGCCATAAACAAAGTATGCAATAGAAGGAGGAAGCTACTACATGATTGAGCAAAATCCCAAAAAGGGAAGGCATCTCTGATCAGTATTAGCAAAAAACTATGGGCACTCATAAAATCATCTAAGGCCAGCTTTGAGAGAAAAATTGCACATGACACTAAGGATAATGACAAGGCTTTCTTTAGTTATGTTAGTAACCTGGGTGGGAATTCCCAGATATGCTCAGAATTAGTCCAAAATGACAAAAAATACACCAAACCCACAGACATTGCCAACATGCTAGCTGACAGGTTCAGCGCAAATGTCTCCCCCCCTCTCCAACAAAAGGGCAAATATCTATCCCAGCAGAGTTCTGCCCCCCTGACATCTCAGATGCTCAGGTAAGAGCCGCCCTCTCCAAAGCAAAAAACACAGCATCAATGGGACCAGACGGTGTCCCGGGCTGCATCCTACATGAACTCCAAGAAGAGCTAAACCCAAACATAAAACTACTGTTCAATCTCAGCCTTACTACAGGGTATGTACCCAAAGAGTGGCGTACAGCAATAGTGGTCCCTCTCCACAAAGGTGGTGCCTCAGCGGATACTGGAAACT
Organism: Protopterus annectens; assembly: GCF_019279795.1. Lineage (NCBI taxonomy): Eukaryota > Metazoa > Chordata > Ceratodontiformes > Protopteridae > Protopterus > Protopterus annectens. Next base: position 762,765,866 of record NC_056730.1, read on the forward strand.
ATTGCCCCATAAGCCTGACTAGCTTGGTCTGCAAAGCTATGAAAAGGATCATCATGGACCTCATAAATAAAGATATTGGGGACCTACAGATACTGGATCCTACACAGTTCGGCTTTGTTAAGGGCAGATCCTGCCTCTTAAACCTGGTTGATTTCTTTGAAACAGTCACCAAGGCCATTGACGAGGGGAAGGTGGTCCACACAGCCTACCTGGACCTCGCAAAAGCCTTCAATACAATACCCCACTTGGGCATTATAGATAAGCTCACCAGCTTAAATATAAACCCCTACGTCACTAGATGGGTTGCAAACTGGCTCAAGGACAGAACCCACATGGTTAGAATTGCTGGAGCCATGTCAGACTCCAAACCAGTTGCAAGTGGCGTCCCACAAGGCTCAGTCCTGGGACCTCTCTTGTTCGGTATGTATTTCTCGGAGGTACAGGCCAACACGGAAGGACTGTGGCTGACCATTTTCGAAGATGACTGCAAACTGGGCACCATAATCGACTCTCCAGCCAACACAAGCATCCTCCAAAAGGGCCTCATAGAAACAGACAACTGGTGCCAGAGCCATGGCCTCAAGCTAAATGCCAAAAAGTGTATAGTCATCCCCTTTGGCAAAAACAAAGTGCCCACAAATTACCACATAGGTGGTAATCCATTAAGTACAGAAGAAGTAATTAGGGACCTGGGGACCCAAGTTGATAGCAATCTCTCATTTGACAACCACATGGACAAAGTGGTTAGAAAAACATTTTATATAGCCCACCTAATCATGAAGGGATTCACATCTAGATCAGGGGAGGTCATCGTGCCTCTTTACTCATCCCTCATCAGGCCCATAATTGAGTACAATGCCCATTTTGGGATGTACCTTACCAGACACCTGCAGGAACTGGAAAGACCCCAAAAGTACCTCACCAAGAGGATCACAGGGCTCAAACAGATGCCATATGCTGCCCGGTTAAAGAAACTCCAGCTCTACTCAGTGGCATACCGCCTGCTCAGAGGCGATCTGTGCCTGACATATAAAGCCATGTCCAACCCGGAGTTAATGGACATGCTGCACCTCAGAAAATCCAAATCCCATCGAGCCACGTGCTCGAGAGACTTGAACCTCAGCACTGAAATAAATAGGACACGCTGGAGGGACAGATTCATAACCCAGAGGCTCCCTTCACTCTGGAATAAAATCCCAGTCCAGGTTAGGCAGAGTCCCTCATTGACTCTCTTCAAGAGGAATCTTGATGAGTGGATGGGAGATCGTAGGTTTACCCCGGGTATCACTTCTGTGTCACTGTTAGGCAGAGGCACAGTATACTAACCTCGAAAAAGGGCATAGCAAAATTAATTTAAAATGGGTGGCGAAAGCCAAACACACTCTGGCTAGGCTTATAAATGCCCTAGGGCAGATAGCCTAGTATAAACCTATGAACCTATGAACCTATATTTCAGTTGTATCACATAGATCTCTTTTAATATTCCTGGTTATTGGTTTTATCTGCTTTACCAGTCTTCTAACATTTTGGGTCTTATTTACTTTCTGTAGTCTATTTCTTTCATCTAACTTAATATGTCTGTGTATCTGTATTAAATCAAGCATATCTTCCATAAGATCATTTTCTTTTGAAATGTGTGCATTTTCTTTGCTCTTTGTTTCTTGCTACTACCCTATATAACAAATCCTCTTAAGATGTATCCCATTTCATTTGCTACTCTTTCCATGACTCATAGCACTGCAACATTACCACCATCATAGTTGCCACTGTTTTGTGCTCCTTCCACTGCTGTGCATCTGCAAGTGGACTTTCATACACATCTCCTACAGAAAACTCCATATGTCTCCTGCTTCACCTGCTGATTCTTAATCTCGAGACCCAGTGTTTCATCATATTGTGAAACTATCTGTGTTGGTTTCTCCATACTAAACACTTTACTTCATAGATAGTACATGACTTCAATTTCTACTTGTTAAACATCTACTTGACAAATCCTCTTGTTTGCTCCCCCTCTGTGATCATATTTTTGTACTATAACATTTTCCATATCTGTGTACCTTTGCCTGCATTTCTCCTCAAATATGTTTGGAGATGTGTTTTTGTTTTTCTGTATTGATCAGTTTGGCTTTCTCCATTTCTTTATTTCTCTCTTACTTCTGCTAAGTATCTTCTGTCTGGACATTCTGGACTTTTTGTGATAGTAATAATACATGACCGATTCCCTATCCTCAACAGCCCAGTTTTCCATCTATATCCATCTTTCTTGCCAGTCAGTTTTTTGTGCTTTTTTGTGGACTACATTTTCCTTCTACCACAGGGTGGCATCCTCCTTCTGATCCACCTCAGCCTGGCCTCACTCTGTTGTAGAAATATTTCCATGATATGTGGATGATACACTGAATCTTTTCAGTCCTGATGCCAGTGTGTACATCAGGAGTGGGCACTTTTTATTCTGAGACCTGTGCACCCAGTCTTCTTTTTATTCTTTGACTTATCTTTCTCCATGATTCATTAAATACAATCTATGTAGCAGTATCCCCTTGGTGAGATTTAGTAAAAACAGAGACCACTACATGAAGGTATTCATCGATACTTGAGGATGAATTAATTTCCACCAATACTACTTCTTTTATTGTTAATTCATGTCTCCATTCACACTCCAATATGCCATTGTGTTAGATGATAAGATGGGGCAAATGGATGTGCAAGAGATAACCACAGCATAACTGCTCCATGTTTACTTGCTTCTGGTGTACAAGATGTTTGATGAATATTGACAGGACTATACTGATGTATGTTACCCCACTAAAAATTATTTTTTTTTATTTTTTCTCTTTACTGAGTGGAATTAATAATTAATATCATGCATAAAAGATAACTTGAATGACTGTGTGGTCTTATTTTTATTCTGTGAAAGTGATGGGATTGGACTGTGTCAGTGTATTTCATGATACACATTTATAATATAATACAACTGATGTAATTTAATACAACTAAGTCATGTAATGATATTATGTAATTATGATTATATTATACTATTTTTATAATATGCTACAAGTTGTCATTTAAAAGTATTTAGACTAGGTTATATAACAAGGAGCTCAGATCTGACTAGTTATGATATCCAAGACGGCAATAAGAATGATTTAACAGCTAAAGAAAGAAGGATTGTTGGGAAGCACCACATATCAATAAAACATCAGGAGTGTTGTATGAAAAGCATTATAGTTGCATTCTTATAAATACAATTGCTGGGATACAAGTCCTCAAGGAACCCGCTCATAAAGCACAGCTAAGTGTAAACTCCTTGAGCACTGTTTCCCATAGGAAATCACTGTCAGTGTAGTAATTTAAGTTTGCAGCAAAAATGATGGGCTGGATTCACGAAGGCTTGCACAGAGTCTAAGAGTAGAGTAAGACTCCAGACAGCCAATATGTCTGTCGAGTGATCCAGGAACAGCCAGCAGGGGCGTGCATGAGAGCTCCTAAAACAACTCTTGCATGGACAGTGTTAGGATATGCACATTACCTCATTTGCTGCTGAAAGCTATGCAAATGAGGTAAATTTGCGATCCAGGAAACACTAACCTGTCCGAGTAAGAGTAGTGTTATTTGCAGAAATGTACTCCGTTGGTAACTGAGTACCGTTCTGCAAATAGCAAAACGGAGCCATGACAGCTCCAAATAAAGGATGCATCCAGTTGAGGAAGCATGCCAATGGCCAAATATAAGGCCATTGGCATTATTATGTGTTGCAAAATAATAAAAAACAATTTTTCCCCCCGATCTCCGATGTTTAAGCATAGCGCAGTGCCGTGCAAATGTGCAGCACTCTAAAAACCAGAAAAAAAATCTAAAAATAGGCCTTTTCTTAAATATATTCATCTGCCATGCAGGTGAATGACAGGCTGAAGACAACATGGCTACTGAGTAGTGGTTGCTAAGGGGGGAAGCTCAGTCTGAGAGATGTAACTAAGCATTAAGTAACTAAGGCCTCAGAAATACCTCACTAAAAGAAGGCCTCAGAAATACCTCACTAAAAGAATCACAGGCCTAAAGCAGATGCCCTACGCTGACCGCCTTAAAAAACTCCAGCTATACTCTGTCGCATATCGTCTACTCAGAGGATCTTTTTAACATACAAGGCCATGTCAAACCCAGAGCTGTTGGACATGCTACACTTAAAGAAATCCCAATCCCTCAGAGCTACACGCTCCAGGGATCTAAACCTTGTCATCACAATAAACAAAACATGCTGGAGGGATAGGTTCCTGACCCAGAGACTCCCCAGACTCTGGAATAGATTGCCCATACATGTCAAGCAGAGTGCCTCTTTGGACCTCTTCAAGAGGAACCTTGACGATTGGATGGGAGAAAGGAAATTCACCCCAGGGATCACGTCAGTCGCCCTGCTAGACAGGGGTCCAGGAAGGTAAATAATGTGGGAAGAAATAACCAGGGAATTGTTATGGCTAGGCTTGTATAGGCCCTAGGGCTGATAGCCTAGTACCAACCTATGAACCTATGAACCTATGAACCATTAGTAGGCAATCCTATGCAAATGAGTATAAGGATAGTAAATCCCAATTTTCCCTGCCATGTGAAAAATGTCCCTAGAGTGCAAGAGTAGGATTAGGGGAGTAACAGAGTAGAAGATAGGTGACATCATGAGGGGTTATGTATCAAAGACTGTAAGCTTATTGGAGCAGAGTGGCATGTGTTTGCTGTGAGTTACTCAGGACTGGAAGAGGCGTGTCTACAGTTGTCTGAATTGAAACCCAGAAACTGAAGGTGTACGCCGTGGCTATCACTAAAGTTTCTTGCAAAGATGCTTACACAGTGTGCATGTTGTGCGCGCCTGTAAACCCGTCTAAGCCTGTGTGCATGTGTGTGTGCCCGTGTAAGCCTGTGTAAGGCTGTCTAAGCCTGTGTGTGCACATGTGCACCCGCCTAAGCCTGTGTTAGCCCGTGTAAGCCTGTGTAAGCCTGTGTGCGCTTGTTTGTGCGTCACTGCCCCCTGTGGAAACAGGAAGGGAAAAGGAAGGAAAAGAAGTAGTAGAAAGTTAAGCAAAGAGAACTAGCAGAGCTGCCAGGTGACATCAATCAGAATCAGCCAATTACACAGGCAGTACACTAGCCCAGCCCAGCACTTAAAACTCTGCAAACAACATTCCCCCATGTTTTTCTCAGAAACACTGCAACACTGCAGTCTACAAAGAGAAGTGAAAACTTAAAAAGCTTAACTGAGACAAAAAAATGTTAGGGGCTGCCATTGCTATTATAAGGTAACATGTGCAAGATGCTGAGAGTGGTGCCATTGCAAATGCTGCTGAGCAACCCACAGTGAGGAGACGGAGAAGAGTGTACAGACCCAGGGTAACTTACCAGGGGCTACATGAGCTGGAGATAGTGGAGCGCTATAGAATGGACAGAGACATCCTGCAGCAAATTGTTGAGCTGTGCAGGCCACACCTCACATACAGAACCAACAGAGGGGAACCCATCCCAGTGGAAACCAAGGTATGTGTTGGCCTAAGAATACTAGCAACAGGTACCTTCCAGAGACCAACTGGTGATATGATGGGGATTTCACAGGTATCAGCATCCAGGGTACTGCACCAGTTCCTGAATCCCATGTTAGCACATGTTAGTGATCATGTATATTTCCTCAATTCCCGTGAGGTATTGGCCAGCAATATGCGTCTCTTCCAGCAAATAGTGGAATACCCTGAGGTAGTGGGTGCAATTGACTGCATGCACATACACATCAAAGCACCAGCCGGTGAGCAGGGTAGGGCCTACATCAACTGCAAGAGCTTCCACTCCATCAACTGCCAGGTCGTGTGCGATGCCCAAGGCATAATAATGAATGTGTGTGCTGGCTGCCCTGGAAGCTACCATGATTCCCATATCTGGCATCTTATGCAGCTGTACCAGACATTTGGCAATGGGGACATCCCTGACGGTCACCTAGTGGGGGATGTTGGATACACACTGGAGCCGTGGCTGATGACACCCATCAGAAATGCACACACACACCCGAACAAGAACTCCATAATGAGGCACACGCACAAACACGAAATGTAATTGGGCATGTGTTCGGGATGCTCAAGTCATGGTTCCGGTGCCTGGACATGACTCGGAGGAGGAACAACCTGAGCCTGCCCCAGTAGGCAGAAGGAGGCGTGCCCAGTATGCCTTGGCCTTGGCAAAGAGGCAATGCATAGCACATACACTGGCTGAGTAGGAACCCTGAAAATTATACCTCTCTCTGACTCGCACATAAAATAAAAGGGATGCCTAACTTGACACTACCTGTTTCCAAACATGTATAGGGAGTGTAGTATGTGTATCCGACATAGGTAGCCCTGCAGCACCACCTGAGGCATGATTGCCATGTTTTAAGCAATATAAAGCAGTGCTAAGCAGCATTTACCAATATTTAGTATATGCAAAAAAAATGCCCGTGTTAACTAGCGCAATGTTGGGCAACGTTGCGCAATGTTGGGCAAGGTCGGGCAAAGTCGTGCAAAGTTGACCAAAGTCAGGTAAACATGCTCATATTTGCTTTACTGTTCCTTAAGCAGAATGGTCTGCCCAGCATGAAAATAAAAAGCAGTGACAGGGTTCGAACCCAGGATACTGTGCAATATAATCACAGTACTGACTCACTAAGCCATGATAGCATTTCAGTGGCACTGACACAGCAGGACAATTGTACACTAATGCAAACACAAAGAAATGCTGTATCATGCCCCTAAAGAGGCATATGGGTAACCTCCCCACAAGCCTATGCAGACAGTGAACATCAGGCCAGGCGGTGTGATGTGGGTTGTGTAGGCTATGAAGTCGCAATCTAATATACATAACATTGGACGCTAGGATCTGTAGCACAGTAGTATGCCTCAAGTCAGTACAATAGGCAACAGTACAGACTGAAATGGTGTACCGTACATAGCAGTGCAGGCATAGCAAATGTGTATAAGTGTCAGGTGAAATCCTCAACCTATGTACACCCACAGTAACAATCAGGTATGCCCCTGGGTAGAAATGTACAAAGAATAGCTGCCCCCCCCCCGTATGTAGAAATGTTGATAAGTCTATGCAAAGTGTCTCATGGAAGCCCTGCAGGCACAGCATGATCCCTGTTGATCTATGACACAAAGGTGAGCCCTGCTGTAAAAATACAACTTGATTTGCCATACACATATAGTATAAATGCCTATACTGGGCATGCTCACACACTCCAACAAATGTAGTGGATTTCATTCAGCATCACACTGAAAGGTCATACTGGGCATGCCCACACACTTTAATAAACGAAGCAAATGTCAGGCAACAACATACTGAAATGTCATACAGGGCATGCTCACACACTTAAAGAAATGAAGCAAATGTCAGGCAGCAACATACTGAAAGTTCACACTGGGCATGGTCACACAGGCTAAATACGGATGTGATAATAAGGGCTCTATGGACAAATGTGGATAGCCATTTCTACTTCCAGAAACACATACACAAAGTGGTCAGAAAATCATGCTATGTGTTCACACAAACTGCCAAGGTCTGTGCATGTAGGTCAAAGGAGGTTCCCACTACTCAGTGGTCATCAGACCTGTCAGAGAGTACCACAACACATTTGCGATGAATCTGACTAGGCATGTTCAGCAGCCAGAAAGACCACTGAGGTACCTTAACAAGAGGATTACTGGCCTCAAATAGTTTCCCCATGCAACAAGACTGAATGTAACCCAATCTGTACTCTGTTGCATACTGTCTAATCAGGAGATCTCTGCCCAACAGACAGGTCTATGTCATGGCTACACTCAGATCTCTTCTGAGTTACAGCTCAATGGCACTAAATATACAGACCCAACTGATATTGCCAACATCCTGGCAGATAGGATCAGTGTGAACTTTTCCCCCCTCTCACCCATGAAAGAGCACACCTCTATAATCGAAGACTGCAAAGTTGCTGTCATCACGGCTGCACAGGTAAATAACACTCTCCAAAGCCAGTATCACAGCAGCCATGGGACCAGATAACATCCCAGGCTGTGTAGCACCTACTTCCCTGAAGTAAAATCTAACATGGAAGGTCTGTGGCTACTGAAGTTTCCAGAGGACTGCAAACTAGGAGCCATAATTGTAAACACTAAAGATGTGGACAGCCTACAAAAGGGCCTCACTGAGACAGATGGCTGTTGTCAAAGCCGTGGGCTCCAGCAAAGCCAAAAGGTGCATTGTCATCCCCTTTGTTAAAAACTCTATAGCCAAGAACTACAACATAGGTGGTAGTATACTTCACACTGAAAGTGTGACAAGAGACCTTGGGTCACAGGTGGACAGTGGACACAACTGTGATAATCACAGTCCCACAGTGGTCAGGAAACCCTCCTATGTGGCACACCTCATCACAAAATGTGTCTCATGCAGAATAGAAGAGGACATTGTTCCCCTCTACTCATCACTCACTAGAACTATAATAGAGTACAAAGCCACTTTTGCTATGTATCTCACAAGACAACCACAACAACTGGAAAGCCTGCAGCAATATCTCACAAAGAGCATTAGCAGCCTGAAATACATGCCATACACAGACCATCTCAAAATGCTCCATCCGTACTCCCTTGCATATCGCCTACTCATAGGTGTTCACTGCCTAACATACAAAGCTATGTCAAACACAGAGCTGTTGGACATGCTTCAAGTAAAACACTCACAATCCCTCTGACCTTCAGACCCAAAACCATGAGTGAAATAGAAAAGGAAGGGGTGTACCCATTTACCTTATGGATACCCACACCTTCAGGTTAGTGGCACTGCATGAGGCCTTGGAGACCATGCAAGTGCAACTAACATTGGGCAAAGCTGCTCCTCAGATTTTAGCCTGCTACAGATCACATACCTTGTCTCAGGAACCTCACTCAGTATTCCTGAGAACAGTGGAAAATACAAAGGTCCTGTCAAACACCATTATATGAGGAGATTACAACTACCCAAACATTGAGTGGGAGAATTACTCATGTACAACATCCTTTGTCTAATGTTTCCTATACTGTAAAAACTCTAACACCCTGGAACAACTGGTCACCATGCCCACTAGAGGTGACAACATACTGGACATGGTCATCACCAACATGGGGTACCAGTGTTCCACAACAGAGATAAACCCCTCACTGGTAATATCAGATCATAAAGTAATCACACTGGACATCCACATACTGCCCCCTCACCCAGTCAATAAAACCACTGTGAAGACATATTCCAAAGCAAACTGCACACTTCCCAAAACCAAAGTGGAACGTTCCAAAGACCTCTTGCTATAGGATAATGGTATACAATCTGCTGAATCATTTACAAGTGCATCCTATGAGCATTTACGGGGATGCATGGAATGAGACAACACAAATAAATCCAAGATGCACTCCTCCAAAAATAAGACAACAATCAGGTGGTTGTTGCCCATACATAAGCTAGACAACAGAAGAAGGAAACAAACACATGATAGAGCCAACTTCACTAAAGGAAAGGCATCACTGATCATTATTAGGAAGAAACAATGATCGCTCATAAAATAATCCAAGGACTGTTTCTAAAGACAAATAGCCAAGGAATGTAAGAATAACAACCACAAAGCCTTCGGTAGCTATACCAGACATACAGGTGTCAACTTCTAAATATGCTGTCAGCTACTGAAAAATGGAAAGAAATACACTGAACCAACTATCATTGCCCACATCCAGGGGGACAAGTTCAGTGTAAACTCCCCCCATCACCCCCAAATGGCCCTGTGTCCATCGCAGAAGGATGCTGAGCCCCAGACGTCATAGACATGCAGGTAAAGACAGCCCTCTTCAAAGCTAAGAACACAGCATCAATGGGACTGGATGGTCCCAGGCTGTGTCTTACACTAGGCCCAAAAGGAACTACACCCTCACCTACATCCACTGTCTAGACTCAAGTGTACCACAGGCTATGTACCCAAAGAATGGCATACACTAACAGTCATCCAGCTCCACAAAGGGGGTGCCACAACAGAACCTGGAAACTATTGCCCTATATGTCTACTCAGGCTGCTCTACAAAGCTATTGAGCAAATTGTTATGGAACCCATAAACAGAGACATTGGAGACCCCCAGACACTGGACTCTACACATCTTCACCTTGTTAAAGACAGATCCTGTCTCCTACACCTAGTTGACTTATTTCAAACAGTTACCAAGGGCATAGCTGGAGGTGAAAGTAGTCCACACAGCCTAACTGAAACTCACTAAGGACTTTCTACACCATTCCCCACTCTGTCATCATTGACAAGTGTACCAGCTTGAACATTAACAGCTATGTCACAGGATGGGTGGCCAAGCGGCTCACAGATCAAACACACATGTTCAGAGTTGTGGGTTCTATGTCCGACTCTAAGCCAGTCACAAATGACATCCCACAGGTCTTGGTCCTGGGACACCACCTGTTCAGTAGATACTGCTCAGAGGTACAGGAAAGCATGGGAGTTGTATGGCTGAACAGGTTTGCAGATGACTGCTAACTGTGGTCCATAATCGACTATATGGCTGACACAGACATCCTCCAGAAGTGTCTTACAGAGACTGATACCCGATGTCAAAACAATGCCCTCAAGCTGAATGCCAATGAATGCATAGTCACCACCTTTGGGTAAAACAACGTGCACACAAATTACCACATAGGTGGTAATCCAGTATGTACGGAGAAAATCATTATGGCCCTGGGGACACAGGTAGATGGCAAACTCCCCTTTGATGGTCACATGGCCAAAGTGTTTAGACATTCCTTCTATGTAGCTCACTTAATGTCACCTAATGTAACACACTTTGTATAGTCTGATTATGTCATCATCCTACAAATATACCTGGGAAAAGGAAACTTACAGTAATGTGTATAGCTTGTTGTGTTAATGTGTACTCCTGTAGTATCATGAAGTAGGTAAGCAGGGGTTTGATTCTTGCACTTGACAACTGTGTGTGTTTGTATGTAATTATCTTGGAGAGGAGCAACCTTTTTGTAAGGTAGTAGAACATCTTACAAGTGGTATACTTATCTTTGTCAAGTCTGATGATGTCACCATACTACAATTATACCTGTGGAAAAGAGACCTCCCAGTCATGTGTATGGCGCTTCGTGTTAATGCGTACTTCTCTAGTACCATGAAGTAGTTAGGTAGGGGTTTGAATCCTGCACTTGACAACTGTGTGTGTGTGTAATTACCTTAGAGATGAGCAACCTTTTTGTAGAGTAGTAGAACACCTTACAAGTGGTATACTTATCTTTGTCAAGTCTGATGATGTCACCATCCTACAACTATACCTGTGGAAAACAGACCTCCCAGTAATGTGTATAGTGTGTCGTGTTAATGTGTATTCCTCTAGTATCATGAAGTAGTTAGGTAGAGGTTTGAATCCTGCACTTTGTGAGTGTGTGCGCTTTATGTGTGTGACACTGTTGGTCAATGTGTTGTGGGTTTTGCTTTTACTACTGTATGACATATCAGTATGCATTGCACATGTGAGGTAACTGTATGGCAAATACATATACATACATGTTACCTCAATTATTGCATGTGTGGGAACCCTGCTTTATACAAGAACACAGCTGTCATCTTTGGCAGACTGTGCTGCTGCTTCCCAGACCTTAGGTCACATTTGTATGCTTGTGACAAGGCCAGCCACTGCAGTGATCCCTGGCCTAGGTCATCTGTGTCACACACACTCATTACGATTTCTATTGAATTGTGTGAGTGAGGGTTTATGGCTGAGGTATATGTCAGACCTGTTCAATCGCAGCAAAGTCTGTCAATGATGACTATTCATTATAGGTGTACAACGACCTTTGTGGATATGCATGCAGACCCCTTACTGCTTATGTGATCCACCGAGGGATTTCAAAATACCTTAGGAAATGTGATTATCAAAGGAGAGATGACGTAACACTAGGTTGCATGTATACATTGGTACCTGTTCATCATGTTGGTGGCTACTACCTATGTGGTACTGTGGGGATACTATGTTCCGTAAAGGTGGATGACTATGCTTAGTTTGGCCTATAACTTTACAGTATGGCTTTGACAACAGGTATCTGTCTGTATGATACCCTTGTTGAGGATGTGTGTGTCACCTGGAGAATGCATTATAGGCCACAGTATGCATTGCCAGACGTGGACGGACATATCCCTAATGTGATTGCTTGTACCTAAGAGAGCTATATGCCAAACAGGAGTGGTCTCAGTTATGGGTGCAGGTGAATACCACTGGTTACTGGCATAGTATTGTACCTGAAGGATCCAAATGTTGCTGTGTGTCCTACATCTGTGTGTCAGTTGTCAAGACATCATCTAACGATTGGTTATGGTCAGGCTGTTGAAGTTATGTATACTACCAGAATGCAAAACACTGACAGATAGTAACAGTATCACCCACAGCACAGTGTCAAACCATGTCATACACACATGTGTAGTCAGGTTCCAAATGTGTGTAGTACAATGCATACTGGCCACCAATAGAAACTATGGAGTGTTACTGTGTAATACAGAGCATGCCACCCTGCCCATGTGTCCGCTATGCATGTACATGCAGACAATGCACCTCCACCATGTTCACAACTGTACACCTGCAAATCTGTGCTACACACATCCCACACATACTGTCCACTCTCTAACACATGCTGCCAATACTGCACACATCAGCCAAGTGGCACGTGGGTGGACAATACACTATCAGAACTAACACTGGTGTAAACAACACTACAATGACAATCATAGCTTTAATGCATCATGCCTGCTCAGCTACACCTTCAAGCATATCATTACACGCTACTGCTGACAACATGCTAACATTGCTATACTGCTATAAAGACACCCTGTCCATCAGCACCATGGTTGCCTGTTCCTGCATCAGTGTTACAGATGACAGGAGGTGGCACAGGTTTCATCATATGCACAGAGTGTGATGTTTGTTTGCCAGAGGCCTACAGTGAGCCATCCAATCGACATGTATGTGTATGTGTGTGTCAGTGTGTGTGTGTGTGTGCGTGTGTGTGTGTGTGTGTGTGTGTGTGTGTGTGTGTGTGTGTGTGTGAGGGGCAAGAATACTGCTATGGGCCAATGTTGATGTAATGTGTGTGGGTATGTGTTAGCCCTAGGTGTCTAGATTATGTGTGTCTATGTCTGCATGCACACAGTTCCACCATGTGGCTGCCATATATGGGTATTTGTGTGACAGCCACAGACTCTACCTGCGAGGCTTTACAGATCACCATTTCTGACCATTGATATGGTACCTGTGCCTGGCAGGGGGTGTTACTGACACTATCAGTTACTAAGCCAGACTGGGTACTATCCCCAGAGGTAGATGGATGTACACTGGACACAGGTCCCTGCTGGGACTGTCCAGAGCCATGTGCACGTGGTCTTCTAGGATGATCTATGGACAGCCCACCCCCAACATTGCTGGGGCTGGTACTGGCACTACGGGAGTGGCTGTGGCTTGACGGACGTCCGCAGCGACTGCCAGCTGCTGATGTTCCTAGCATACATCCATGTCGATGACTCAACCGTCCCACACTGTCCTGACACATGGACATGACATTGCGGAGGACATCTAATGTCTCTCCCCAATGTCTATCAGTGACCTCAGTGTAATTATGGAAGGCACCAGCTAGGTCACAGATACTGTCAATTATGGTGGTATGTGCCCTCTGTGCCCTTAGTCCCTGTCTGGTGTACCGTTCTTTACGTGCCTGTGCCTCCCTGACAGCCTGGAACATGCGTGAGGTTGTAAGACAAGTGGCACATCTGCCAGTGGCATGATGAGCAGCAGTGCTCTGATGAGAACCCCTGGACACCTGCCTATGTGGTACCCTTCCAGACATCTGGGTATGGCTGCTGTGTCAGGATGCATGTGCCATGGATACCACACTGTCCTGGCCAATGCCAATGGTATGCTGTCCCTCAGCTAAGGGCATTGGTGATGGATGTATTGGCAGTATGACTGTGTGCATGGATGGGGTGGACACTTGTGTACTGTCGATTGGTGGCCCAATGACAGACCCTGGCAAACATGCCTGTGCCTCAACACACCTATCATCACCACTATTTTGCTCAGTGACATCAGTTTCCCTGCTGCAGTGAACCAGCCCAAAGTCAGCACCTGTGTGAGGAAGAGAGGAAACACAATTTACAACCTGTACATGATGTTGGCACACATGAACACATGCACACATGCACACATGCACACATGAACACATGCACACATGCACAGGAATGCACTCCTCACTAAACAGACACACACACACACACACACACACACACACACACACACACACACACACACACACACCACCAGAAATCCAGAATGTACTCAATAGTGGTTGATGGTGGGGTACAGTATCACAAGGCAAACAGTTATATCATGAGTGTCAGCATGCAGGACGTGTGTTGCTGAACAGCATGCAGTGTGGTGTAGACAGCCCTTTCTAATAACAGTATACATGGCTTTGATGCATGTGTGTTGTTATTCAGTGATTGGCCTCACCCTGGAACGCAATGTGTACATGGACACAACATTTCTGTGTAAGTATTAAAAGCTCTGCAATGTCCTGTGCACCATCACTCACAGGTATACATACCATGGCTGGATGTATATCTGTGTGTCACATAGATATCCATTTCTGATTAGAGCATCTGTGTCTTTAGCAGATAAATGTGGACACAGGTTTAGCACATGCATGCTATGTATACACACAGAATGAGTGGTGCATGTATACCTGATGGAATTTCATTGCTCAATATAGTCATTGTACAGTGGTTATGTTGAGTGTAGGACATATTGTGGCCATGCCAGTGCCAGCCATGACATGGCATGCTACAACACAATTGCAACATTAAACATCACACATACACAGTGTGTGTCATGTGACCTATACACTCAATAGCATTACAAGATATATATGTGTCACTTTGTACAAAAGGTGATTGCTGTGCATATTGTGTATCGGTCCATATATTTGCACACACACAACACTGAGGTGCATAGCAGTTAATGCTATGTGTAGTACTGTGGTCACTGTAACTGGATGGGGTGTAGTACCATGAACCATCATCATGCAGCATCATGTGGTCACTCAAGGCAACTAGTGTGTGCCAGACCGGCACATGCCATGCTGTACCAGAACTGCTGTACCATGGCTACATTCACCATTTCACAGCCAGTTGTTACATGGGTTTGTATGGTGCCCAATAGGGGGCATTACCTAACATGAATGCGTTGTGTTGAAGAGTGTCGCACAGCCACATGAGAGGCATCTTCCCTCAGGTATATTATGTGTGCTGTGTGGATGACATTTGGGATACTGGAGTGCTGGAGTGTGACTGTACTTACATCGGGTGTCTGAATACGCCATGTGTAGCATGTGAACGTGTACTGCGTATGACAATGTTGTGTATGTTGTGTGCATGTGTATTGCCTCTGCCTATCCAATGTTCACTACAGTGTTGCCACAATTGTGTGGGATGCTCTGTGTATTGTATGTGTTTTAGGCAGCTACCCACGTTACTGGGATGTGCATAGTCTCACAGCAAACATGCACAGCATGCATTATGCGTAGGTGTGTTATGTGTACATGGCCTACAGCTCACCTATGACATGCACATTTAATTAGCAATATTAAATGTAGAACACACTCACCAGCATGGGTCTGCTGCATTGCTGTCACACCAGAGGGACCTACAAGGATATGAGACAGTTTGTCAGTGGCAACAACTGTGGCATTGCTACTGTGTGTCTGCAATCTTACAGTAGTACAATGGTTGACAGTCACAGGCCTACAGATTACTTTCCTAATTATTAATATTGCACAACACTAGGCACCACATCCTCCAACTACACAGTACACATCTCATATGAGCATGCTCTACCAATAGAGGTAACAGTAGTCTACAGCTATGCCATGTTACCTGAATGCTCCATGTCAACTTGCTGGGTGGCTCCGGCCTCCATGATGATACATGTTGCTTGTTGTTGTTGTTGTTGCCAGGAGCCACCTGGCTCAGGAGCAGCTCCTCCACTCTGGTGAGGGGGGATGGATGGCTACCTCAACACCTGTGGCAAGCTGTTGTCTACAGATATCTGATGCACGCTGCCGGACATGTCTAATTAAATCACTGCAGTGATGGCGTACCAGCTTATATGTCCGGTTATGCATGCCTATGTCATTTACCCTACGGACAAGATCTTGCCATGGTGCAGTCCGCTCATGCTGGTCCTGGCTGGTTCTGGAGAACAGCAGGGCATAGCGCTGAACCAGGCTTGTTGTTATCTGTTCCTCCTCTGCCGTGCTGTAGGTGGGGTTATGATGGGGGCCATTACCCTGGAAGACAATGAAACAATATGTGTGAGCAAGTCATGTGGTATACTTAACATTCTAAAGTACAGATATCAATTAACTGCCATATATAGCAACCTATTGGCTGTCAGAGGATACGCACTTACAATACCACATATCAGTGCTCAGCCCACAACTGCCTGACAGTGCCTGGCACACTCTATGTATCAAACCATGTTTTGCACAGCAACAAAGATAAACCAGTATGTAAGACTATACAACAGTACATGGCACACTGTATGCGACATTATGCATCACCTAGCCACAGGAGGCATATATCAAGCTAATGCATCAGGAAATATGTATTCCATTGCAATGATTGTAAAGTCCAGTTACAGTATTACCAGTATACCACACTAGTCATTGATGGCAAACCCCTGCCTAAAATATGTGCACATTCTTTTAATATAGCTTGCATACTGCTGTACTAGACTATACATGTTGCTAGATATGCACTTATATCCTGTAACACACATATGACTGAGGCCATGGTACAGGCATACCCACACACACATCAGACATACATACATACCAGACACAAAAGTATGGCAACCCAGATGACATTTACCTGTGTACCATACAGTACTGTGTGCCAGTAGTTACAAAGCCTTATGCCTGAGGTATGTAATCTGTGAGGACTACAGGGAACACACAAAACAGTGGTTCCAAGAAATGTGGACATACACCATACTGTGCTGTGTAGGCATACAGCTTCAGGTAGTACTACAGTTCATACATGAGTTGGATTCACCAGCAGTAACACTCAACAAGCATACATGTACTGCTTTAGCCTACAATGGGACACCCCAGTCGACACCAAGGGACTACGTCAGACCATATGGCATACTGCTTTTTCTGCCTAGCAATTGCATACACATCTTTTGCTGGGATCACAACTAGGACACATAATACCATGATGGAAACAGTTTCCCACTAAGCTGTCACACATATACATAACTCTGACACATTCACCAACACATTCGCCATCACACTCAGTCAACCTCACATAGCAATTATTGCAACAAGTACACGTGGGTGTGTATCGCTTCATAGGTAGGTAATTGGCTATTGGCCCTAGGGCCTACAGAAGTCTAGCCATACACTACCCTGGCCTTTGACAGACAGGTAAGTACATTTCACGTGGCCCTGTCAAGCAGAGCCACAGAGGTGATTCCCAGGGTGTATTTCCTATCTCCCATATAACCATCACGATTATTTATGACGACTGCTAATTAGGAGCTTTAGTTGCTATTGATAAGTGGTTTGTTCCAGAGTATGGGATGGCTCTGAGATAGGAATCTATCCCCTCAGCATGTGCTGTTTATTGAGGTCACAAGGTTTAGATCCCTAGAGCATGTAGCTCATAGGGATTGTGATCTATCTACGTGGAGCATGTCCAACAGCTCAGGGTTTGACATAGCTTAGTATGTTAGGCAGTAGTCACCTCGGTGTAGGCAGTATGCGACATAGTCTAGCTGTGGGTTTGTGAGATGGTCTGCATAGGTCATCTGTTTGAGGCCGGTATTACTCATTGTGAGGTATGTCTGTGTCATTTCCAATTGCTGTAGATGTCTTGTGAGGTACATACCACATGGGGCATTGTACTCGATAATGGGCTTTATGTGTGATGAGTAGAGAGGAACACTGACCTATATTTCCCTGGATGACACACCTTTTGTGATGACGTGTGCCACATAGACAGATGACATGACTAGTGTGGCACTGTGATTATTAAAGTGGTGACTACTGTTCACCTGTGTCCCATGGTCTCTTATCACACCTTCGGTGTTAAGTAGACTACCACCTATGTGGTAGTTTATGGGTACAGAGTTTTTGCAAGAATGTATGCCAATGCAGTGTCAACATTAAGCTTGAGTCCATGGGTTTGTCACCAGGCATCTGTTGCAGTAAATATGACCCTGTCTCTCTCTAACAAAAAAAAAAAAAAAAATATATATATATATATATATATATATATATATATATATATATATATATATATATATATATATATATATATATATACATATATATATATATATATATATATATATATATAAATATATATGGGTCTATATGGCTTGGCTGACAGTTCATTTTGGTCGACAGTTCATTTGATCGACAAGCATTTGCCTCCTTACCCAATGTTGTGCAACCTGGAGTTGTTATATGTCGATCAAATGAACTACCAAGTCATATATATATATATATATATATATATATATATATATATATATATATACATATACACACACACACACACACACACACACACACACACACACACACACACACACACACATATAAACATCCATTGGTGTACATGTAGATATACATATAGGCACATATACAGTCCACCTTTCATCGTGGGGATATCAATTATGCAAAAGTTGTCAGGTATACAGTTATGTCATGCACAATGTTGTGCGGAATGCATTGAAGGTGTTCTCAGCCCATGTAGCTTTAGCAGGCCACACTGGCTGCAACACTGCAAACCTGATGAATCATACCCACAGCGTTTAACCACCACATGTCATATAACAGCACTGTATGCTGTCTTGTTTGCCATACTCTACAACCTACATAGAAATATGCACATAACCTTCAACAACATATATATGTTCACCCTTCACAAACAGTCGCAGTATGTCCCTTGCTCTATGCACATGTACAGATGCTAATATATCTGACACAGACAGATCTC
This sequence comes from Protopterus annectens, assembly GCF_019279795.1. NCBI lineage: Eukaryota > Metazoa > Chordata > Ceratodontiformes > Protopteridae > Protopterus > Protopterus annectens. The sequence continues at coordinate 762,784,983 of NC_056730.1, forward strand.
TCCGTATGTGTGTGCCATGCACACACAAGGTCCACACTGTTGCAAGTTCGTGTACCTCACGGCTGACCTGTTGGGCCTTGCTGCAACATGAACAGGTGTCACATGTGAGCTGCAAATGCTAGATTAGCATACTAGCCTGGTACAGCTGTTGCCAATGCTAAGCTACACATTAATATGACTATCATGCATTTGTTACTCTGTCACATCCATGTTTATATAACTGTATGCGCTACTCACCCTTACAGCCATTGTACACACTACTGTACAGAACACAGATAACATGGATCAGATGTTTAACATTTAATGCTGAACTACATATGTCACAGTCATATCCCACTGCACACAGCTACACACTGATTTCTCCATGCCAGTAGTTATGCAAGGCATCTGTGCATAGATACGTACTGCTGATACATATGGATGATTCAAACTATGTAGAGTACTCTTCAAAAACATCTACTACATGCCAGTAAATACATATCTGTTACATACCTTACCTTTGTATGTGTTCGTATTTGTTGGTTTTGTGTGTTTTGTAATAGCTTTTATTTTTATAGCTTATGATTATTTTTTTCATTATATTTTTCTTTTCAATATATATTTTTTTCAATATTTTTTCAATATTTTTTTCAATATATTTTTTTTCAATTTTTTTAGTTTTTCTTTTTTTTGCAATATATTACTTTTTCATTCAATATATTTTTGTTGATCTTTTTTATTTTTTCCTGCTGCTGTTGTCTGCATCCATCCATCTCTCTCTCTCCCTCCATACTTGCAATGAAATGATTGCATGTGTGGACAGCAAGTACAGCCTGCTTTTATAGGTATCTGCACATGTGCATGTGATGGCCTCTGCACCAATTGGTGGCCACCATTTGGCAATTGCATGCAGCCTGCTGTGTGGTACTTGCAGTACTCACTGTCATAGCAACCCAATACTATAAATTGCTAAGTCAGGTAGGTGTAGCCCTTTCAGCTTTCCAAAGTGGGGACCAAGCTTGTTTGCTGTGGACACTGTTATGTAAGTCAGATGGTTGGTATACTTCTCATAACTGATGCTAGGGGTGTAGCCAGTGATATGAATGTTGTACTCAGACCTGAATGTTGCCACTTCCAGTACACAGTTGACAGTGTAGAATTGTACTTACCCCTACAAATGCTAACACAAGATACATAGGAGTATGTAGTTTCTTTTCTACTTATACAATTAGCTGCCATACATACGTAGTTATTGAGATGATTTCATTTGGCACATGAACCATTTGGGAACTGCTGTACTGTGGATATTAATGTACTCACTTCTGCACAGTTTGTGCTTTTTCTTTTGTTGACATTATCACAGGATGCTCATGAAAATGGACAATTCCAGTACTGAGTATGCCTACCTACATCCTTACTGTACCTTGAACACACTGGTATTTTGTACATTTGGGTGGGGATTGTCCTGCTATGATACTGTGTGGGGGTTGTAAAGTGCTGCTGTAACATTATTTACTGCTAGAATGTCTGGTTCTGTTATCACAGTCATGTAATGCAATTCCATAACAACTGCTGGTAAAGTTACACAGTACAGGTTTTCTGTTATGGCATTCCTATCTTTCCTTTGCATTCACTCATTCTGATGCATGATATATGTATATTTCAGCAACAACCTGCTGTATATCTACTGTGGCCTAGTGGTACTTCATGCAGTCTAGTGTGTCCATGGTCCAGGGTTCAAGACTGACAGTGGTGCTTTATTTTGCTGCTGAGCAGAACAAGGCCCCTCATATGCAGGGTGACTAAGACACTTTTAAGCAGTTGTAAGTGGGTTTGTGTGGGTTTGCACGACGCTTAGCAATACTTAGCTAAGCACACACAAGCGCACACTCGGGCAAACCCACTAACTACTGCTTAAAAGTGCTTACTCACGCTAAGCCCCGTGCTCATTTCTTTGAAAGAAAAGAAAATGGGGAGATAAGAAAGTGGTGAAAAAGGGGCACAAAGAAGGAAAAACAGTAGGGAAAACAGCTCGGGATGTGCATGACGGGTGTAGGGAAGCTCCATAGCTGCCCATTTCTTTAACAGCAACAGCTGTGCATATACTAGTAATTTTGAGGAAAATTTGAAATCTTCCACCCCTGAGAGAGGGGTGAGGACAACAAAGTATGTTGTACTGCTAATTGAATTTCAGTTTATGTGTCCAGTGGACATTTGTGCAAAATGGGCAGCTATGTATGAGGCGTCATTTTTTGTGGGAGCAAATTGCCCATTTTTTTTTTTTTCAGGTGAGAGTGGAATGTTGGGTAGGGGAAGTAGGTATATTTTGGGAGGTAGGTTGGGGAGGTAAACAGACAAGACAAACAAGATGCATACAGGGGCGGAATATGACACATGGGGTGGGTGAACACCACTGACGGGGAAGGATGTTTGGAAATCGCAAGCCCATGAGCCCACAGATGGCAACAGTGGAACTGAGATCCCCACCCATGAGCAGACACCACTGCACCTTCACAGCCCGGAGCTTGGCTGTGCTGGGGGCTGTGTAGGAGAGGCAGGCTCATCCATGAATCACACCACTCTTGCCTCAAGCTGGCATACAGGATCAGCGACTGAATGCTCAATCTCCCTATGCACCACAGGCCGGACCATTCGGAGGGTGATAGGTGGCCCTCCTCTGGCCACGTTTGCACAGGGGGGATGAGCCCCATCCCCTGCAGTGCTTCCACCAGCAGGTGGCACAGGGCCAGTGGAGGAGGAGGTCCCGGGCTGGGCACCGGACCTGCTGGTGCCAGGTGCCATCGCCAGCTGAAGTGGGACAGGTGGGTCTACTGGGACCGGCCTTCCCATACGTTCTATGTTTAGGAGGATTTAATGACAGTATGGGTTAGTAATAGTCAAAAGCATTCCAATTTAGTTGTAACAGCATACAGTAGTATTCCCATTAACCCAACATGCCAGAGTTCCAACAGTTGAACAGCAAGCATAACACATGCATATATAGAACAACAGTGGACATTCCAACAGCGTGCAGGATTAATTGGTGGCAACAGGCCACCAAGACTGTGGTATGTGAACAGGGCACATGCATCATAGTAAATGCAGATATGTATGAACCAATAGGACATGTGTCCCAACAAATGTTATGAGATTAGACATACCCTTTGAGGTGTGGAATTGCATTGTTTATGCACATACAGTAGGGTGTAAAAAGATACCTCCATTAACAACTTATATATACTTATAAGTTTACACTGCATTCCTATTGACTGCAGTTATATATCCCTACATGTATTTTTACACTAGGCAATGTCCGTTAAATTGTGAAATGGGTTTTGCTAGTTCTTGATATACCTGACCTGTATCTGACATACAAAATGTCCTGGATGCAAGTGTTACTGCTACATATTTATATATTTAATTTATATTTATATATCTACATATCTGGATGTGTTGAGGTGACATTATCAGGTATATGTTGACAGCCCCCTACATTTCTAGCAGCACACTGACATTTCTGGGGAACACAGTAACAAGCTACTTATGTGCCAGATTAACCTGTACATGTCGGCATGAACTAACAGTTGAGGACTGCATATATGCTTAACAGCTACTGGCACTCCCTTCATCCACTTTATATGGGCCTACCAATGTGTGGGTTGACTGCGCTTAATACAACAGTACTATTTCTATAATGCAAGGGTACAACAACATATCTAAGAAAGTGACACGGACACACTCCAGGAATTATACCTTTATTAATTACATTGCACACTTTTCTAGTGGCTCTCTCATTTATTTGATATATCAGTGCATGCAGAGGTCTTTTATTCAAGACATATTATACCTTTATTAATGGGTTTATTATACCTTCATTAATGGGTTACAACACTCTTTTTCAGGCTCTCTCACTTCTTTTATATGACAACACATGCAGAATAATTACTAACCTGCCTGGTGGCACAGCCTTAGCAGCCTATCTGCATAGGCTTGCTGATTCGCAGCACGGACACCTGCAGCTGTGAAGTAAATGAAGGGATATTGAGACATACCTATCCATAATATAGACTACACTAGCAATTCTTACATACTTCATTCCATGACTACATACTCAGTAGTTAGGCATTTTCCATTTCCCGAGCCTCCTGCATCCACTGGTTCAGTCGGTCCTCCTTGCGTCTCTTCAGGTCTGAGTAGTGGTGTCTGATCTGCTCAACAGTCTGAGGGATGCCTGTGGCACTGGTGAGATCATGTGCTAGATGGTTCCAGGCTTTCACTTTGTACTCAGTGCCCTGAAACTGGCCCTGCAGGAGTTTTGCATCATGATGATGGACGAGGAGCCAAACCATTACCTTCGACTCCTCAATGCCCCACCGTTGCACTCGAAAACGAGAGCCCTCTCCTACACCAGCCATGCTGTCTGCAGATGGGAGCTACAACCAGTTATGGCAATTATTCCCGCCTATGGAGCTTAAATATGCCTCATTTCCACCACTTGTTTGTGATTGGCCAGTTTTTAAAATTCTCAGCTAAAAGCAAACCTGCTTCACAATGGCTAAACTTCCATTGATATATATGAGTGTGTTGGAAATGCATCCATATGTAAAGCTGTTATGGCTTAGTGGTTTAGTACTGTGATTATGGTGCATAGTATCCCGGGTTCGAGGCCTGTCATTGCTTTTTATTTTACTACTGGCCAGACCGGCTAGTAGATGTGGCTATGTTTAGCCGACTTTGCTCAACTGTGCACAATGTTGCTTGACATTGTTCTACGTTACTCTACGTTGCCCAACATTGCCCAACGTTGCATTAGTTATTGCAGTGCACAGCTCCATGCAAACATGTTTTGTTTGCACTAGTTGGCGCGATGCGCAGCTCCGCGCAAAGCCATTGCGCTAGTTAAAGCAATGCTAAGCTATGAGGAATTATACTTAACTCTGCTTAATACTAGTAAACTTTGCTTAGCAGTGCTTCACATTGCTTCTGCATTTATCAGCATGCATGACCATTCCACCTTCTTATATATATATATATATATATATATATATATATATATATATATATATATATATATATATATATATATATATATATATATATATATATATATATATAATATCGTTCACTACTACATAGGCCATTTCAATGCACTTTACTAACAATTAAAAGGTAAATGCGAGGAGTTATTTTTATGCACAGATTTCCTACAGAAAATGGGAAGGGGTGTGGTGGGACTTAAACCGGGAATGCCTCCTCTTTGTGCGAAGGCTCTACCACTATGCTATTGCTATTTGGCTTAATTTGCATATAAGCAGTTTATTATCCTCTTTGATGTCTTCACTGCTAACTGTAGCTAAGCAATGGGCAAACCTGCGCAAATACAGGCAGCTATATCGGGGGAAAAAAATGGAAAGCTTTACATTTTAAACTTGTACAGTGGTTTAGAATGTGGGGGAGTGTAGTGTTGGGTATGTTGACATTTGAGCGGACTCGCTCATTTCTCTTGACATTTGCTGTTTAGGCACTTGCAGGGGCATGGATATTTGGATTGCTCGCTAGTCTGACACGCTTCCTGCAGTCATGCACGCTCCGTGTTAGCCTTAGAGTTGAGTCAGCGTGCCCTCATGAATATGCATGATGCGCTGACATCATGCTCTTAGACTGCCATTTCCAAGTAAGACTTAATTAGTCTTACACAGAGGATTAGTGAATCCTGGCCGATATCTTTCTTTAGGGAGCTTTCTCCATTCTTCATGCTGTTTGACTGTGGAGCTGTTATATGAAAATTTGGGGGTGTGACCCCCCCCCAACACACACACAAATGTGGGTACAGAGGGATAAGCACTTAACATTTTATTTTTGTAGGGCTGATTTCTCCAGCAGCTGTGTTTGGCGAGTTACTTGCTTGGGGAAGTGTAACTCAAATGAGTCATAAACAATTTGTTTCCCTTTGAGTGGGAAACAAATTAATTAAATGTCTAGCGTTTACAATAATGGGTGAGAAGGGATGTCTATAGCTGAGGTAGTCTACTGCCAAGTTTTGATTGAATGTTCTTTTTGATATAATTGGTAGGTGTATCTTTATCACAAAACTCTGCATAACACTTCCAACCAGGCAAACTACAAAACTGTTTTGATAGATTTTAAGCTCACCTAACATTCTAAAATTCACCAACAATAATACACTAGCTAAAACATGAAAAGAAGAAGTGCAGAGCATAAACCGTGCTCAAAAACCATACAGCACAAGACACTAACGAATAATGAGCTTTGTGTCATTTGTTTAACTATTTAGTTGTTAGTTTATTTATTTATGTACATTTGCTGTCTGTGATAGCCAGAACTGGCAGAACCCATTTTTAGTAGTAGTAGTCCTACGAGGAAAACACCACATAATTAGTCATCAATCATTCTGATATAATGCACAAATAATTACAGTTAGATTTTTTAGAGAAATGCAAATGTTTGAGGAAGTACACTCACATATAATTGATGTGCATCTTCAGTGGAATGCTCCAGAGATTGTTGCATGAAGCAGTGTGTCAGAATTTAAAAATCAATTCAGTTCACATTATCTTGAATACAATTTTAGGAAGCAGTTGTAATTCTTTTGGAGTATAGACATTAGTGAAATAAAATATTGTAACTTACAGAAAAACTCTTTTATACTAAATGGAAAGAGATGTGAACGAGGTATATACTTGTTAAGGTTTCAAAGGAAAGAACACAACAGAAAGAGGAAGACAATTATGCAAATTAATGTATACAAATAGATAATACTTGTAAAGTTCCTTGAAAAATGGAAAAAAGATTTATTTACTAGTTGAGATGTATAACCTTTAGGGAGCAGTAGCACTTGAAAGAAGGTGAGGTGATGAGAAAAATCAGTAATTGGGGAAGGAGTAAAAGTAATTAGGGTACCACAGTTGTACCTACATTATTGGTGAATTGTGTTGATCATCAGTCTGACATCACCTCAACTACTTGTATTTAGGATAAAAAAAAAATAATTAATTGGAGTCCCGCTCATATATAACTGATGTAGTCCTGAACAGCAGGATGCTAATTAAAGAGAGAAAAAATTCTCTTTCTTGTTTGAAACATATAGCAAAGCACTACCACAAATGCACTATCAGCAATCATTTCTGAATTAATGCTGGTAATGCACTACTGACCAAACCTCATACCCCACTCAACGACCCTACCACCTTGTGCCTGGAGCAACTGCCCACTTCATCCTAACTATCCACTCCTCTGCAGGGTACTGTTATTGCAGAAACATTGTAATTTTATAAGAGCAATATTTAAAATCTGTTCATATTTTTGAGCCTTTGTGCCCCCTTTATTTTAGGCTTTATTCAGATTTCTTGAGCTAAGAGCAAAAGGTGTGCAAACCTCTTAACTGCTGCTGCCACCAGTTGATCAATCTCCCTCTATCTCTCTCACACACACACACACACACACACACACACACACACACACACACACACACACACACACACACACTAACACAACTTTGTAATTTTATAAGATCAATGTCTGCTCCTATTTCTTAGCCTTTGTTCCTCCTTTATTTTAGACTTTACCCAGAAATCTTGAGCTAAGTGGTCAGCTGAGAACTATGCAAACCTCTTACATGCTGCTCCTCCTGCCACAGCTCAATTGCTCTCACTATTCACATGCACACACACACTTCTGGTCATGCAAGCAAGCATGCATACAGTCACTCTCAGACAGAAAAATAAACACACATACACAGACACAAACACACACACACACACACACACACACACACACACACACACACACACACACACACACACACACACTTTATTTTATGGTTCTCTCTCTAAACAGCAAAAGCTCTGCTTGGCAAGTGCAAAATGATGGATCGATTGATCTCGCTGTCACTCTCATGCACACAAACACTTACACCCACAGACATAAACACATGCATACACTTTTTGATTTCTTTTTTATTTATTTATTTTTTTTATTTTACACTTGCTAAACAGCAAACGTGGTGCATTGTGAGTGTAAAAAAAATGGCAGCATTTAGCTTTCTTGCAGTCTGATCTCCACGGCAGATTAATTTACTGCCTTGAAATGGCGGACTCATTTTTCAGAGGACATTACCTGTACATAATACCCTTCTGGAGAACACTCATTCTGCAATCAGGGTGACAATGTACAGGCTGCCCATTTTCTAAAGGGATGTACATGAGTCTATATGATACTTTTAGTTCAAACAGGTTTAGCACATTTTGGCAATTTCATTTGGTTTGGATTTTAAATTGGTAGTTTCTCGTGGGAAGGTTCCATGCAAAGTTTGCAGTTTTACTATAGTATTGATTATGTTTTGCTATCCTGGCTGTTTGCACATTTGTGAAAATGCAGTAGGCCTACAGCAGACTATGTATTAGAACAGAGCATGCTGCTCTGAAAGCCTATAGGATAGCAAGATAGGATCTAACTGTGAAACAGGCATGTTTTGAGGATTTTTAACTTAGATTATGAATGCGATGCTCATAAACTTAGATTAAGATTAACTCTCTCTCCCGATAATTTGATAAGAAATATTACTTTGACACAATCTTCATTACTTGATGAACAGAGATATCAGTTTGTTGCAATATGGCTATGGTTATTTCCTGAATAACATTTGGTGAGATTCAGAAATGTCTTGCACTGCATTACCTGGCGTTATTGGAGTAAGTAAAGGGGCAGTGTAATGTTTTTGTTGGTGAAATTGAATGGGCAATATAACAGAGTTCATGTGTAGTATGGTTTATTCTAAACACATTTTGTCTAAATGTATTTGCTGCAATTTTGGATTTTAAATATTACATTGATGCTTGTTTCATATCATAATATATTGTTTGACTATGTACATTTAGTTCTGTTATATAAGTGTAAGTGATTGTTAGGTTAGACTCATACTGTTATGGGTTTGCTGAAATCTGGATGTTCTTTATGAAATCTCACATAGTGCATTATGGGAATTTGCTGTGTTCCCAACTGCTGTGTGATCTTGAAGTCGGAATATATAATTAGGAAGGGGTGCACACAGCTGCCACATGGGAGGAGCAAGAGGACTTGCCCACATGTAAAAATATTTTTTTTTCAATGTTTTTTCAATGTTTTGAGTTTTACATTAAATGTTATTAGATATACTGAATTTAGATAAAGTCTTTTTCGATTAATTCATGTAGACCCTACACCCATACACACATATATATGTATATATATATATATATATATATATATATATATATATATATATATATGTGTGTGTATATGGGTCTACCTGAAAACACCAAATGCTGACAACGCAGACAATGAGATAACCGACACTGGAAGATCAACAACGGAGATGACCGACGATTGAAAATCCCAACGCTGAGAACAACGACATGTTAAGGTAAATGTGTGATAGTGACTGACATTAGGGTCAAGGTGCGGGTAAGGTAATTGTGCAATAGTGACAGACTTTAAGGTTAGGGGCGGGTTAAGTGAGTTAGGGTTAGGGTGCGGGTAAGGCAAGTGTGCGATAGTGACAGACTTTAGGGTTTGGGGCGGGTTAGGTGAGTGTGTGATAGTGATGGATCTTAGGGTTAGGGTTTGGGTTAAGGTTAGTGCATAGATAGTTGTGCATGTAAGGTTTAGTGTAGGTTTGTAAAGTTTTTGGTGTGCTTGTGTTGTGTGAGTGTTTTATGGAAAGGAATTTGTTTTGTTTTGTTGATAGTCGGGATTGTGGTTTGTCAGGCATGTGAAGTTTTGTGTTTTTGAACTTTCGGTTTTGTGGTGTTGGTTATCTCATTGTCAGTGTTTTTGCATGTCAGTGTTTTTAGGTAGACCCGTATATATATGGGATCCGTACAGATCCCTGAAGACAAAATCATCAAAACTAATTTCGGTTTGGCATACTTGCGCAATAGTGTTTTTCACCGAAGAAGCACTTTTGCGTAAGTATGCCTGTTTGCGAGACAGCACTAGTGTGTGGATAAGGGAAAATTCCCTTTTCCTCACTGTAGTGCGGTCTCGGAGTGAGAATATTAAAGTAGGGGGGTGTGGGGGTCCAGGGGGGTGAAGCCCCCCCCCTGCATAAATGTAGATTTCTTGCTTTTCTTTTTTTTTTAACATATATTAATGAAAGCGCTTTTTCGGTGAAAGCGCTTTCGTTAATATATGTTCGGTGATTATGGATTTGGGATTTTGCACATTCGTGGATAAGTCCTAGATATATATGTATATATATATATATATATATATATATATATATATATATATATATATATATATATATATATATGTGTGTGTGTGTGTGTGTGTGTGTGTGCATGTATCTCTCTCTCTCTATACACACACACACACACACACACACACACACACATATATATATATATATATATATATATATATATATATATATATATATATATATCATAGGAAATTAATAGGCTATTGACCTGGAGATCATTTCAAGCCTAGCCATGGAAATGTTAGCTAATACCAAAGATTGCATTTAGTAAACACTGACCATGTCCAGGAGGGTTGTGAACGCTGTTCTAGCTAACAATTTATGGTGTCCTATCCACTCATCCAAGTTCCTTTTGAACAGTGTCATAGAGGTGCTCTGTTTCACATGAATAGGTAGCCTATTCCAAAGATGCAGCAGTCATTGGGAGATAAATATGCCCCTCCAGCATGTCCTATTTAAGTTGCAGGTCATATTTAGGTCCCTGGAACAAGTAGCCCTAGTGCAGTCTGATTTATGAGTATGCAGCAAGTTCATTAGGTTTGCGCTGAGATTGCTCTATAAACTAGGCATAAGTCTCCCCTAAGAAGTCTATATAATATAAAGTAAAGTGATAGGGGCTTTAGTCAGTTTGTGTACAGCACGTGCTGGAGTCCCTTGATTTTCTTTGTTAGAAACCTCTGAAGTCTCTCCAGTTACTGCAAATGCTTTGTACGCTACATTCCAAACTGGGGAAATATAATAATTTATGGGATGGATTAGTACATAATATATAAGGGTTATAACCTCCTTTGCTCTTGAGGCAATACCTTTATTATCAAGTGTGCTACATAGAAAGCCTTCCTTACTACAATAGACACATGGTGGTCGAAGTTAAGATCATGGTCAACTTGTGATACCAAGTCCCTTACCACTTTGTGGGTACTTAGAATATTGTTGTTTATTTTGACAGTGTGATGGGACATTGTTTGTGCTGAAGGGAATGATGCATTTCTTTGCATTCAATTTGAGACCATGACTAAGACACCAGTCAATGGTCTACATAAGACCCTCCAGGAGTATATGAATATCATTTGTGGATTCAGTAATTGCACCCAGTCTGCCGTCATCTGAAAACCTGGTCAGCCACAACCCCTTAGTTTTGACCTGAACTTCTGTGAAGTCTATACAAAACTGTAGGAGGCCCAGCACTGACCCCTGTGACACCCCACTGGTGACAGAACTGCTGATTGATGTGCAGTTGTCCACTTTGATATTGTGAGCCAATTCACAACCCATATTACAATGAAGGGGTTTATATTCAGTTTGCTAAGTTGATCAGCAATGTCTGAGTATGGGAGTCTGTCGAAAACCTTTGCCGAGTCGAGGTATGCTGTGTACACAGATTTGCCCTCATCAATGCCTCAGGTTACATTTTTTGAAAAACTCCACAAGACTTAACAGCCAAGATCTGCCCTTGATGAATTTGAATTGGGTAGGATCGAGGGTTTGGAGGTCACCTATGTCTTATTTATGAGGTCCATAATGATATGTTCCATGATCTTACAGATGAGGCTAGTCAGGTTTATCAATCTGTAATTCCCCAGTCTGTTGCTAGGCCACCTTTGTGGAGGGGAATAACTGTTGTTGTTCTCCACTCCACAGGAAGAAAGCCTATGGTTAGACTATAATTGAAAAGGGTGCTTAATATGATGCTAGTTCATGTTAACCTGTTTAGATGACAGCCTGTGAAGCTATCTGGTCCCACAGTGGCTGTATTTTCTTCAGATATGTAGGGTGGGAGGGTTGGGGCAAGATTTGTGATAGATTTGGGGGGGATGGAGGGGTGAAATTTTCAACAAATTTATCCACTAGCAGGCTTGCTATATCTGTGTGGTCACTGTGTGTGATACCATTGGTCACTAGTGCACATGCTTGGTTCCTATCTTTTAGGCTATGTACATAGCTGCAAAAGGCCTTATGGTTATCCTTTGCTGTGCTAGCTAAGTTTTTCTCAAAGTGGCCCATATAGGATTTGACAAATTGTCTTATTTGGCTGTAGAGTCTGAGGAGGGTACTTTTCCATTGTTGGGGTCTTGCCTTTTTTTTTTTTTTCAAGGACAGCAACTTTATTTATTTATTTATTTATTTATTTATTTATTAATTATTTATTCAATTAATTGATTAATTAATTAATTATTTGACATTTGTTGACCGGGAAAGTCCGACTAGGTTCCACAGAGCCTGTTTTCAGTGGAGGTGCGGGGAGAGATGCTCCAGACGTATGTCTTTAGAATATGGGAGGAAACCGGAGTACCCGGAGGAAACCCACGCAAACGCAGGGAGAACATGCAAACTCCGCACAGAAGGCACCCCAGCCTTGCATTTATTGTAAAGTTTGTCGATGCTGGATGTCCATCATGGTGGCTTGTTTTTACTTGGAGCACTGGCTTTGATTCATTCTGGTACAGCCAAGTTCATACACTTATTCAAGTGATTGTACAGGGCTTTAGTGTAAGCTTTGATGTACTTACCACTTCCAGTTGTGGGGGCTCAGATTGCATTAATACCTTCACCTAGGAGGGTATAGTCTACCTTGGTGACGTTTTTTTAGTCTGATTTCACCCTTTGTGAGTTCTGGTTTTAATGTTCACTCTCAGCTGACTGATTTGTGGTCAGATTTAACTAATGAGGGTTCGAGAGTTGTGGTTGTGCATCCATTTGATGTGTTAGTGAGGACCAGATCTAGTATGTTTGTTCCTCTTGTTGAATGAAAAAGTTGCTCCAGGGCATTTGTGTTAACAAAGTCAAGGAACTTTTGCACTATCTGGTTCAGGCTAGAGTATGTTTCCCAGTTGATGGGAATAATTGAAATCCCCCATAACCAGAGTGTTGTAAAATATTTGGATTGTCTCCAGTTTGGTCAAGTAGGTTTTGTGCACATCATGACCCATGAAGGGGGATCTATAACTGGCTATGACCTGAACGTGGGTCTTACTCACCATAATTTGAACTTGGATTAACGCCATGGAGTTGTCCAGTTTAACTAGGCGGTAGGAGAACTTATCTCTAATATGGATTGAAACACCACCTTCTTTGCTTCTCACACTTTCATTTTGTGGTCTGAAGGTGTGGAAGGTACTGCAGCCTTATAAGGCTGGAGTACTGTCTGAGGCCTTGAACCAGATTTCTATGACTGCACAGACATCTACATCTTCCAGTGATAAAAAAGCTTCCAAGGTGTGCAGTTTTTGGCTTAACATCCTAGTGTTTAGCAGCATGACCCTTATTTTGTTATGATTGTCAAATTTCATGTTGATAATTTTATTTTCAAGACTTTGCCTAAAAAGGCACTATGAAAGAGGCATGAGCCTTTGCCAGCAGCCAAAAGCCTAGAGGTGCCAGGTGCAAACTGTCTCTGGCAAAGCAGAGAGGTTTGTCAACCATGGCTTCCTAGGTTGATACAAACTGTATCCCCTTGGAATGGCACCAAAAACTAAGCCAATTATTGAAATCAATTATTTTTTGTTTATACTGTGCACTACAACTGTTAATACTATTCATTTGCTTTTCTCTGTTCATTTTACTTGTTGCTGCACTTGAAAATACTAACATACAGTAGGTTCAGAGTTTGATGAATCTAGTACTGTTTGTGACTTTTGGAGCTTCTAAAACAGTTAATCTTTTTGTCTGGAAAGGCCTAGCTGTGCCCTTGTGGGAAGATGTTGCAGTTTGGTCTGATCTAGCTAGAGTTACTGCTGCAGGGTTCTGTTTATGGTGTTTTGATTGGATAATTTCAACTTTGTCTGGTTCCTGTTTCTCTGCTTTAAATAGTCAGCGTTTGAACCAGTTTGTCTTTATTTGCTCAAAGCTGCAGAGAGTAAGGCCTTCTGCCCTTGCTCTGCTGTTTTCCAAAAACCTGCTGTGAGACTGCAAATGATAAGTCCTTATTTTCAACTGTTTTTTGCACTGCTCATTAACTAAAACAGTATTTGCTGCATAACTGCTTAAACTGTCCAACTATATTTTAGACTTAGTGAACTGAATCCTTATCTCTGTTCTGATCTCTGTCTCCCTTTTGTTTTTTCACCCATCCATCCAATTGTTGTTGTGGTCTTAAAGCTTGGTGGCTTTTGAGTTACCCACCTAAAATACAAATTTGATATTGGACACTCCTCCCAGTCCCATTGCATCAGCTCATTCTACTGAGAACAATAAGATCATTTGTGAAGGCCAACCCCCTTAGCTTCTTAACCTTGAATTGTCTTCTGTTTCCTCCATTTCTTCTATAAAAAAAGAAATACATTTTTTTTCAGCTTTTCCTACTGTATTTGTGCTTCTTCCTACTTTATTGTGCTGATTTAGCTGCTTGTGCTAATGTGTTCAACTACATTTATTCTGCCACATTCAACCTGATTAAATTGAGGACAGTATTCTACTAAATTGCTGCTTTATTTAAACATTTATTTATTTATTTTTTGCTGTTGTGATTGCAATCTTATGCACTTTGGATTTGTGGTCGTCCTGCATTTTGTAGCATAGGCTGGATTTAGACATCCTGAATCTAGACAATTTTGTATCACTGTTGCACTAAAACCAGATCTTCAATGAGATACTGAAAGATTTGAGGCATCTGTGGCTCCCAATTAGCTTTAAGTGCCTGTCTTTGTTCTTATATAGAACTTTTAATTGCATTTGAATTCTAGTCTCTGTTTGAATTGTCTGAATTATTTTTTTTTTTTTTTTTGGTGCCACATTTTACAGTATACTCTACTAGTTCAGCTATAGCATAGCCGATTACCAGGTTTGCTGTTTCAGGGTCTGTTTTGTAACTTCTGTGCATTAAATTCAAACCATCTTTGTTGGAGAAGGCCATTCTACACCCTTGTGGGAAGACAGTGCTGTGTTGGTCCCATCTAGTCAAAGGTGACTGGACTAGAGTTCAGACAGTACATCCTTATTGGCTAATTTGAGTTAAAAGGGTTATTTCTAGTTTTATTTAAGCCCTGCATTTACACTTCTTTGCATGTAGCACATCATTGTGCACTACTGTGTAGCAGTGGTTACTGTTGGTCATTATAAATGCAAATGTTTTGCTTGTTAAATTTTCCCTTAGCACTTTGTGTTCCTCTAGAGTTTTTTTTTGTGGCCTTGCTCTACTGTCAGGTGGAACACTAAGTCTAGCCTCATAGGTACCAACACACCTGTCACACCCTAGCCATTCTTAAGTGGAACTCTTTCTCCTGACATTATAAATTTACCCAACACTATGGACAGACAATTTCCCACAGTTTCTCCAGCCAGATTGGTCAAGATGGGCATCCTGAGGCAGTGTAGCAACTACCTCATGTTCACCGACAATCCTCTACTCCTAGTCCACACAAACTCAACATGTGAAAGATGCAGCTATATTAACAACCTTGAATCCATGGTCTCTCACACACCAGTCAGTACATATAACAATCAGTATGCACACCTCACATCCCACTATACCCAAACCTACATAACACATACTGACATATACAGAGGTCCTCACCAGAAACATACCTAAACAGTAGAGACCTCCCACACACAAACTCAAGCATGCTACACATAATACTTCCTCAGCAGAACACAATACACATAACAGCCAACACACCAGTGTCTCACCTGTCAAGCCCTTAAGGCAAAACACAAAACCAAACATATTAGTCATAGGTGATTCCATCGTGAGATGCATAGATATCCCTCTCAGCAGGCTGGATAAGCAGAAGGTCATCGTCAAGTATCTGTCAGGTGCCAGAATCCACCATATCACACATGCACTCAAGTCTCTCAAAAACAGGCACTGTTATGACTCTGTCATAGTCCATGTTGGTGTGGATGACTTGAGATGTACCTCTCTGGACTATATGAAGAGAGACATGACCGAGATCTTGGACTATGTGTCTCAAGCAGGTATGTCACTAGCCTTAAGCAGCATTTTACCTTCATCTAGGCTGATGCCTCAATACAAACAGAAAATGATTAACTTTAATAATTGGCTTAGTTTCTGGTGTCATAGTATCTGTCAGTCTAGGATGACATGATCAACAGACCTCGATGTTTTGCCAGAGATGGTCTTCATCTGCCAACCATTTTGGCTACTGGCTAAGGCTCTTGCCACCCCCATAGTGCCTTTTTAGGCAGCGTCTCAAGGACAAAATTTCCAGCATAAAAACTCCCATTTAAAAACAACCTTTAAGGTTATGCTGCTAAATGCTAGGAGTCTTAACATGAAACTGTACTCACTGGAAACAGTCCTCACCTTGGAAGACATAGACATTTGTGCAGTCGGGGAGATCTGCTTCAAGGCTTGGAGAGAGGAGTCTACATGGAAATAAGTTCAACTAAAAGCTGTTAAATATATATGAAATTGACCCTAACAAGTAACAGTACACATATTATGCTGTAAGTACATACTGTGGATGCTAGAAAATTAGTCACCCAAAAGAAGAATTTCATTTTAACTTGCATTACATAAATGCACCTTTGCTCTCCCAACCCCAAATGAGGAATAAACTTGTATGTAATACAGGCTGCTAGAATGTTTAAAACTCATGAAACAGAGCAGTCTAATGTGCAGTAAGAATAATGTAGTAGCTATAACATATATAGGCAAAGTAATAGCCTGCCTTGTGTTTACAACATTGTGCTCCCATACAGTTTCCCTGCCTACACAGTTGCTAACCATGCAGATTCCAGGCAGTCAGCACAGTGAAGATGCAAATCAGCTCAAAACTCAATAGATTTGTTGAATCACAAAAAAGAGTAACTATGTAGGGATGTTCACTTCCTGTAGGCACTTCCACAGTGTTTTTGTTTCCAATGGATATCAACAGTGAGTGAAGGCACTTCCACAGTGTTTTTGTTTCCAATGGATATCAGCAGTGAGTGATGACATAAGGGCGTGTCAAGTTACAATTTTTTTACCATGTTTGTGCGAAGGTTCACTGGAATGGAGTAATGAAAGGTAGATTTAGTGTGCTTGTTATGTAACTATTCCTACAGCAACATGAGTATGTGTAGGGCTACAGTGTTCAGTACAGGATGTGCAACTTTTTCTTCAGTTTTTATGTTCTATACTTGTGGAATATCAGGAAAACAGAGAAAAAAATATTAATTTTGCTTATGCTTATTTATGCAACGTTGCACTGAGCTGTGAGACAGTGTGCATAGTGCACTACTGAGCACTCTGCAGGTATGTTAAATTCATGATAATTACAGCCTAAGCAGGTGAATTGCATGTTAATTAGCCAATCCCTATTCGACAAATGTATAAAGTATTCATGTAGCCTACATTCTTGTTTTCCCTCAATACTTCAATACCATTGGAGTATAGACAAGGTAATTTTAACTGAGATAATGCTAGGGACTGTTACAGTTACTCTATATCTGTATGTGCTATAGGCTGAAGCCAATACTGCTGCTGCTGGTAACAATAGGCCTATGCCAAGAAGGAGAAGAGTGTTCAGGCCCAGGGTAACTTTTCAGGTGCTACATGAGCTGGAAATTGTAAGCACAACAGGGTGGACAGAAGCACATTACAATAACTCTGTGAGCTCTGCCACCCTCAACTCAGAGCCAGAGCCAACTGAGGGGAACCCATCCCAGTGGAAACTAAGATATGTGTAGCCCTTAGAATATTAGCTAGTGGGTACTTTTCCAAGCCAATCTGGAGACATGATGAGTGTGTTGCAGCCATCAGTATCCATAATCCTCCACCAGCTCCTGGATGCTATGCTCATACATACCAGTGAGCACATATATTTTCTCCCTTCCTCTCAGGAGATGGCCAGCAAAATGCAACAGTTCTACCATGGAGTGCACTACCTTGAAGTACTGGGTACCATACATTGCACTCATGTACACATCAAGGCACCACCTGGTGAGCAGGGTAAACTCTACATTAACCTCAAGAGGTACCACTCCATCGACTGCCAAGTCATGTGTAATGCCCAGGGAATTATCTTGAATGTGTGTGCCGGCAACCCTGGCAGTTGTCATGACTCCCATATCTAGCACACATCACAAGCTGTACCAGATGTTTGCTAGGATAGACATCCCACAGGGCCACTAACTGAAGAATGTTGGCTATGCCCTGGAACCGTGGATGATGACACCCATCATAAGTGCACACACTCCCACAGATGAACACCATAATGAGGCAAATGCTCAGACTAGAGACATCATAAAGCATATGTTTGGGCTGCTGAAGTCACAGTATTGGTGCCTAGATATATCTGCTGGAGCCCTGCAGTATAATCCATGCACATGGACACAGATATTCACAATATGTGCTGTGCTCCACAATCTGATCCTGTGGAAACAGCTACAGCAGGATTACACATCCCCCCACCAATGCCTAGGTCACCATAGCCACAGTCAGAGGAGGAGCCTAAGGAAGAACCACCAGCTGCTGTCCCTGTAGGCAGATGTAGGCATGGTCAATATGCCCTTCTTTTAACTAAGAGACAATGCATATCACATTCACTGGCCACCTAGGGACCTCATACCTTTCTCCTACTCACATACATATATTAAAATTGATGCCAGGTAATTCACACAACCTTTACCTACCCATGTATTGGCTTTGTGCTGCCTGTATCAGACAGAGTCGGCCCTCAATTAAAGATGTGTCAACTGCTGCATTTGTAAGGTAGGTGCTGAACCTAGTCTGCATTCTTTAATAATATTATGGCATATCCTTGTATTTCATGTCTTGGTGCAGTATGCAAGTAAACAGTGGTGGATTCATACAGAAATTACTTTAACATGTGACTACAGACACTTATTTTGCTAATATGTGTCCATCTGTAATTAGTAGGGCTCAGGCATGAAACATTCACACAGTCATGCCTTTGCAGAAAACTGATGTTCACTGCATGGTCTAAGTTTAGAACCATACCTTTGTACTGGTAAATCATTCAAGGGAGAAGTTAGAATGTGAGGATACATTACTGCAGTTTCTGACTTACAGACTTGTGTGTGTCATAGCAGAAACTGCTCTTTGTTTCCTCACAACCAAAACAGGAGTGTACCCTTGTTCTTGCCATAACAGCAAATCAGCTATGCTACCCCCAGCACAACAGTATATGCATGTTTATGCCACAGTTAATATCTTCTCAAATTGTAAGGACAATTATACAGACTGACTTGCACATAGCATATGTTAGGTAACTGATGAATTACCTACATACACAGACATGTAAGACAGAGCTGTATATTTATAACCATGATTATGACAGGTTGTGTGCC
Source organism: Protopterus annectens (assembly GCF_019279795.1). Classification (NCBI taxonomy): domain Eukaryota; kingdom Metazoa; phylum Chordata; order Ceratodontiformes; family Protopteridae; genus Protopterus; species Protopterus annectens. The sequence goes on from NC_056730.1 coordinate 762,804,475, forward strand.
TACTAACAGCTCTACATCGAAATATAATACAGAGAATTACATGTACAAAATACAGTCCATGTTTTGATAGCAGTGTACATTTTTATGCAGTTGGTTGAGTGATGAATAACCCCAGTTCTCTGCTGGCAAGCTGCTTCTGTGGCAAAGAAGACAAAGGCATCCATCCTGTTTTCTGAAGCTGTATTAGTGTGAGGGTTCAAATCTTGACATAAGTAGAATTTTTAGATGTGTACTATCAGTTGGTAGTGTGCTTTTACACTCTTTGATTATGTGTCTGTTAATTTTAATAGTTATCCCCTTTGTCTTCTTTTAATTCCATATTTGAGAGATGTGCCACATCTAGAAAATATTTTAGACAAGGTTTATCTAGTTTTTGTGAAACGCAGCATTGCAGAAACAGGGAAAAAGAAGATAAGATTATGTCAAAGTAGACTGCACACAACAAAAAGTGGATACTTTCAATTATTGCTCTTAGTGATTGGGAAATCCTGGCATGGGTTACAGATAGAACTGGGCTACAATAGCAGGTATATATTACATAATAGCAAATTTCAGATCCTGGCAATGCGGCTCACGTTTGCTCACTGCTTACCTATGTGCAAACAGGTCTATTTTGCATACATGTACACTTAGTTAACCATGGCACAAATCCAATGCTTTTGCGTTATTACATTATATATAGATAGATAGATATGTTACATTCTTATTGATCTATATTTCTTAGTTCCTTTGTCTGACATAAAACTACACGTGGAAACATTGCAAATTAAGGGCACAATATACCTATATGTCCATATATTTACAATACATCCATTTCTTCCCCCACAAGCAACCACACCAACAATCAGTACAACCTTAGGGTCTCCTTACTTTTTCAACCCATACATCAACCACAATACAAACTCTAATATATAAAATGTTATGCGCTCCCCTCATAAATAGGGCCATTTGGTGGTGTTCACAGGCTTGCTCTGCCAAACTCAAACAGCCAAATATGCTCAATAGGGATACCTGTGTTGTGACACATCTAGGTTTCTAAACAGTATATTACTGTTAGGCTACTACCTTAAGACAACACCAAGAAGCTATGTGTCTATGCTGGCCTCCCAAGCTGTGGTCCCTACTATAAGTTCACCTGCAGTCTTGTATAAATCAGACCTGTGGTGTGGTGCTTGTGTGAAGTTCTGTGTTCTGTAATCTGTCCACTTAGATAGGGAGGGGTTTGTTAGACTATGTGTGTGTGTGTGTGTGTGTGTGTGTGTGTGTGTGTGTGTGTGTGTGTGTGTGTGTGTGTGTGTGTGTGTATAAAGAAGAGTGGAAGTGTGCATCCTAAACTGACTTCTCCAATGGTATGCTTTTCCATTGTTTTGGTGCTTGCAAAAACATCCTTTTCATGTAGGACTCCAACCTCTTGTCTCCCACATGGCCTGCTGCTGTCTGACATTACTACAAATACAAAAGTGGGAATTCCAAATTAGAAGATGACCCTCCCCAGCCTAAACAAGCAAATAAGACACCTTATAAAATCCTCATAGAGCAGCTATTGGAAATCTGTAGAAACCATAGCCAGGAATAACCATAAGGGTTTTTTCTGCTACATCAGCAACCTCAAAGGTATAACTCAGGTATGTGCTGAACTGACTGTGAATGGTACTGCATACACTGACCCATTGTAAATTGAAAACCTGCTAGCAGACAGGCCTGGCTAAAAATTAAACCCACACCCACCCCCAACCTTACCATAAACATGTCTCCAGCATCATCTCCAACCTGCATCTACAAATAGCAAGTAATCACTGCTCTCCCCAAGACTAAGAACACAGCCTCCATGGGACCAGATGGAATTCTGGCATGGGTTCATATTGTTCTTAACCAGCAAACTACTGCACTAGGCACCCTATTCAACCACAGTCACAGTACTGCCTTTATCCATTCAGATCATAGGATCATAGGACATTACTATGCTTATGGCCCTGCAGCCCTTACAAGCTTAGCTAAGAGTATTTCCCCAAAAAAGAAACTTCAATCTGCACATCACCCCTGTCAATGAGGGACACAGGTGGAACCTCTGGGAAAATTTGTGGTTTCCCATCCACTCATTAAGGTTGCTCTTGAAGAGGGTCAGCGACATAAACATTGGTGACCAATTTCCCCCTACACAAGGGTGGATCAACAGAATATGCATACACTTATAGCTCCTTATGTTTAATCAGACTCAAATACAAGATAATACAATGGATTTTCATGGATGTTGGATACAAGGACAGAGTTGACATTCAAACACTACATCTCTCCCACTTTGGTTTTCTCAGGGGTAGGATGTGATTGCTAAACCTTGTGGTATTCAATAAGGTGACCAGACATATAGCATGTGTGCAAGACTTTGACATTGTCTGTCTTGACTTGGCCAAAGCATTCCACATAATCCAACATTTGTGCATCAGTGAGAAACTCACCCAGATAAATATCAACTCCTATGCTGTCAGATGGGCTGCAAACTGGCTAACAGACCAACAACACTCATTCCAAGTAGGAGAGTCACCTCTAATAGCAGAACCATCACCCATGGGTTACCCCAAGTGTCAGTGCTGTGCCCATTCATGTTTACCATGTACTTTTCAGAAGTCCAGACAACAAGAGAGTGCCTGTGACTAGCCAAGCTTGTGGTTGAATGCAGCTTAGGTGCTATCATTGAATCTCCTAACCATGTGAGCGCTGTACAAAAGGGGGTTACACAGACTAATAACTGATGACAAATTTGCGCTGTTCAATGAACTTCAAATGAATGCATCATCATTTCCTTTGGTATTATCCAGCTTATCATGACATAACCCCGAATACCCTAATCACCAATTCTGTATTGATAGACCTGGGAACACAAGTAGACTGCAACATTATTTATTTATTTATTTATTTATTTATTTAACGTTTGTTTACTGGGAAAGTCAGACTTGGAACAAAGCCAATTTTCAGCAGACACCCAGGGAGAAATACTCCAGATGCATGTCTTTGTAATGTGGGAGGAAACCAGAGTACCCAGAGAAAACCCACATGAATGCAGGGAGGACATGCAGACTCCCCACAGAAGGCACTGCAGCCAAGACTCAAACTGGAGATCTTCTTGCTGTGAGGTGACAATGCTACTGCTGCAGTCAACTATGATGAGAAAGACTTTCTACATCTTGCATCAGATTACCAAAGGCATTGCAGCACTATCACATTAAGTTCTAAATCCCTATAGCCATCCCTCCTCAGGCCTGTTCTTGAATATAATGTGCCCTTTGCTATGTAGGTAACAGACACCTGCAGAAACATGACAGAACCGAGTCATTTCTAAGTTATAAATATCAGGATGTTAAACATGTGCCTTATATGGGCAGACTGAAGTAGATGTCACTGTACTCAGTATGATATAGACTGCATCAAGGGGACTTATGTATGCCTTACAGGGCTATCTCTGACACAATTGTGATAGAAATGCTGCCCCTACATATGTCACATGGGGCTACAGTCACCTGTTACAGGGTCCTCCATGTAGACTGACATACATAGGGCATGCTGGACAAATAGATACATCTCTCATAGGTTCCACTCTTCTGGAATAGGCTTCAAAACCATGTGAAGCAGAGCATCTCCATGACCCATTTTCATCACAGCATGGATGACTTGATGTGAAACTGTTAATGTCTGCCCTGGATTGCCCCTGCGTCTTACCTGGACATGGGTAGTCCTTCCTAGACACACCTTGGCCATACATGACATCTGCCATTGAATTTCATATTGTGATTTAATGGCTAAGCTTCTAAACACCATCAGGTCAATAACCTAGCAACAACATATGTACCTATGAAGCTATGGTGATGTACATGCCAAAAATACTGTTATACTGTATTATTGCTTCGATAAGCTTTAACTACAGTACTGACATACAATCCTGAGATCTGAATCTGATGTTGTTATTTCTGATGTGCACTATAACTCTGTAATAAAAATCATTACAGAGAAAATTTCTAAATGTATGAGACACATTTCAATTGTTAACTTCACAATCCTTACAAGAGTATCCACTGTATAGTACTGAAATGATGATGCTAGCATCTGTATAACTAGCCAAGTACAATATAGCTACAGGTGCGATCTGTTTAACACCACACATACAGATGTAATCAGCATTTTTTATTTTTATTTTTTATTTCACATTTGTTTACCTGGAAAGTCTGACTTGGAACAAAGCTAATTTTTAGTGGAGGCCTGGGGGAGAAATTATCCAGATGCATGTCTTCTAACATGGGAGGAAACCAGAGTACCTGGAGAAAACCCTCACAAACACAGGGAGGACATGCAGACTTCACAAAGAAGGCACACCAGCCGAGAACTGAACCGGAGAACTTCTTGCTGTGAGGCGACAATGCTTCCAAAGCACCACTGCACCATTTATGCAAATAGTCACCCTATGCATCAGACACATAGCTTTACTATCCCTGAATCCAAAAGATAGAAAACAGGGATATGGCACAGTTATCACTTGCACAGGGTGTTGTCTGGGGGTACAGGAGGCCTAGGCTGGCAAAAAAGGTATATGAGTGCGTGTGAGTAAGCAAGGGAAGCAGACAAGATAGAACATGAAAATGTTTTGTGTGTGTGTGTGTGTGTGTGTGTGTGTGTGTGTGTGTGTGTGTGTGTGTGTGTGTGCGTGTGTGTGTGTGTGTGTGTAGGTTCCCTCAGTGTCACATTAATGTGTGAGTATCTGCATGAACACAGAAAGGCACAGTGCTAGCTCTGCATGTATGTAGGTTAGACAGCTGTGAGCCATGCATGGTACAGTTGACAGTTCATCGTTGTCACCCCCAACCAGGAGAGCTAGTTCTGCCAGGAATTGCAATGGCATGCCCAAGGTTAGATGCAGGGCTACTACCTGAAGGTGACTGATGTGCTCCTTTCATGGGAATGCCCAGAACCATGACCCAATGACCTTCCACTTCTGGGAGTGGACAGTACACTCCCTGATGGAGCAGTGGAACTACTGCATCTATGGGAGCGTAATTGGACATGGCCACATTTTCTCACAGCAGATGTAGCTGCTGACCTACATCCATGAGACTGATGTTCCCCTCCCTGCAGATGTTCCATCACAGATAATGTGTGTTCCATGACAGATACTCCACACTCCATCACAGACACACCTTGATCCAATGTGTTATTCATTCAATCCATGTAATCAACAACATGGTGGAGGCAGTCACAGATGTCAGACTGTGCCACATCTAAAATCCTATGAATTTGTCTGGAGTGCCTTTCTGAATGTGTCTGTGCCTCCATGATGACCCTAAACATATGCTGAGTTACACACGAAGAGACACCTGCACCAGGTGCAGGAGGGGCAGCAGGCCTCCTCTGTGCACCCCTATCAAGCCTCCTGCATGGCACCTCACCAATAGTTTGGCTCCAGCCAGAGTCAACATGCCCTGAAGCCACAGTTGTCATACTTCCCTGGTCAATGTTCTTCCGCTCCACCTGTCCAATATCAGTGGACTCAGTGAACTGGGGATGTGTATGCATATTGGCTGTGTATGGGGAAAATGAAGGGGGTCATTATGTGTCAACTACTGCATCAGATTCAGGCTCTGCACTCCTGTGGCTGTTCTTCACTTTGGCCACCATCATTATCAGAGTCTGATGAGACACTGACATCACACGGTGAAGGGGTGACAGAACCACTTCCATGTTCACCTGTGATAAATGGAAGAAACACAGGAATACATTAATACCTGCAGTACTATGCTGCAATATATGCTAATCAATTTACACTGCTGCCACTATTAAAGACAGTACAGCAATACATGTAGCAGGCCTGAGAGGACACATTATCTACAGTACTGACATAAATGTATTAGGCGTATGAGCTGTAGGAGGCCTATATCTTTGTATTTCTGATGATCCTGAAATAAGTAAAGGAAGAGATAATGGCAACAGCACCACATTTATCAGTAAAACAGCAGGTAATACATTTACTCATTTATATCTGTAGTAACTCAAATGTCAACAAGAATGTGGCTGACAACTTCAAAATAAGCTTAAAACTATAGCAATCTTAAATTCCCCCACCCCAGAAACAATTGACGCAGACATAGTAACTACTGATAATATTTCAGAATGCCACAGTATTCTAATGATGATATAACAAAGCATGCCTAGAAGCCCCACTTGAGACACAGGAGGTGTGCCTACATCTAGAACATACTGTCTCATGGATTGCTGCGAGCTGTCCTGGGTGGTAATGTTCGTCAGGAATTCTTCAGTAGTAGTGAGAGGGGCTTCTGCAGCAGCCTCACCACCAGTGATCTAGTGATCATGTGCCACTTTAGTTGCATGCCCCCTTATCATATCTGTGGCTCTGTGACGCATCTGCTCATAGATGTAACTGTGTTGGCTAACAAAATTTATGTTACAGACTAATTAATTCCAGAGACCGGTATGCTCAGCTATATTGGCCCGCCACCTGGCCAGCAGTACTGCATGTTGTTGCCTTAAGGCCTCAAGGATGAGGTCATTCTTTGCCTCAATAAATGGGGGCCAACATCAAACAGACATTCTGTAACTTAAAAGGCAAAAAAATGATAATACATATAGGGATCACATAAGTATAAATTAACTGTTTACAGATAAAGCAGTAAAGGAAGGCTGTTGCCATTCCTCCTTGGATAAGCATAAAAGAGTCAGCATATGACCAAAATAACAAGAGGGAGGATAGAAAACAAGGAGAGTAGCAAGAGAAACATATCCTTGTCTGGGCCATAACAGATACTCAATTATGCTCACACCCCCAAAATAACAGTCCATTACAGTTTGTGCTATAGCAGAAACACATATTTGTCTTCCCCAAATGAATTAACAGGCTAAGGACCAATTGTGCTAACCAAACAACTTTGAAATGCTAAAAGTGCTATCAAAGGCCCTTTCCATGGAACATGTGTGCATAGTTATCACACAGCATTATATTTTCAGCTCTTCTACATCCCCTGTACCTCTGAAATGGCTTGACAAATATGGCCATGCCATGATTACACTGCAAAGTAATGCATACAGATTTAACGCACATTATTCTTAAATACATTCCAGCATGTGCACTATGTAGGTAACAAAATGGGTACATACCTGTTGGAGTACAATACTCCTCTGTAGAGATATACTGTTCCAAAGAAATGTCTCACTGAGTTAAACAATGCAATAACTCCCGTGGACATCAGTTTGGCTAGCTACACTTTTGCCTCTTTATAATGGAGTATATTAGTAATGGACTGCATCTGTCTGTGCTTCAGAGATGCTAATTACAGCATAAGCAGATGAACTGCATGCTAATCAATCAATCTTGTGGAGCTAGTCTACAAGCTATAAGGCATCCATGTAGACCACGTGCTGTTTTTCTATGCAGATTTCAAAATTTGTGGAGTACAACACAAAGTAAACACAGGCAGATTGTTAGTAGCTGCTGCTTCTTTAATACATTTGTCTGTGCTACAGGCTGAAGCCAATGCTGCTGCTGCTGCTGGTGATCCAAAGAGAGAGAAGGTGAAGACTTTGCTGGCCAGGGATACAGCACGGGGACTATGCGACCTTTCCCAGCCTTAGCTCAGAGCCAGAGACAAACACAGGAAACCCATCCCAGTGGAAACTAAGGTATGTGTTGAAATTAGAATCTTAACCACAAGTACCTTTCACAGACTAACACAGAGGGCATGCTTGGTGAGCCACAGTCATCCAGGACCTTCCAAAAAATGATGCATAGTATACTTCAACATGCCAGAGGCACATATATTGTATCATTAGTTCTGAGATGAGGGCCACAAGAATGCTACAATTGTACAATTGTGCCATGTAGTGCATTACCCTGAAGTAATGTGTGACATAAATAGCAGTCATGTACACATGAAAACAACACCCAGAGAACAGGGTAGGGTCTACATTAACCATGAGGTCTACCACTCAATCAACTACCAAGTAATTTGCAATGGCAAGGGAGTCATCTTGAACATGTGTGCTGGCAACCCTGGCAGGTAACAAGACTCCCATATGCACCACACCTCCCAACTGCACCATATGTCTACTATGGTGTATATCCCACAGGCTCATTTGGGGGTGTGCATGCTATGCACTGGAGTCATGGATGATGAAACCCATCAGAAATGCACATACACAGAACACCTTAATGAGGCACATGATCCAACCTGTAATGTCATAGAGCATGTTTTTGAGCTGTTGCAGTCACTGTTCCAATGCCTACATACATCTGGCCAAGGTCTTCATAACAATCCACTGACATGTCTCACAATGCTCACAGTATGTGCTATGCTGCCCAAGTTAATTTTGTGGATACAGCTGCAGCAGGATCATCAAGAGGAAGGGGAATACAACATTCTGACAATGCCACAGTCACCACAGCCACAGGCCAATGAGGAGTCCGAGGAGGAATCAGCAGCTGCTATGGTTGTAGGCAGAGATAGGCATGCTCAGTATGTCCTTGCATTGGCCTGGAGACAAGCTATAGCACACTGATTCACCACCTATGTAGGAGCCTAATACTGTTCCCCTACTTCACCATGCTTTTGTACTGGGAAAGCATTACACAGAAAACTTTGACAATAAGGCTACACCTCTCCAATGTCAGCTACTTCTCCGTTACTTCCCGTTGTTTCTGGAGTCCCCCAAGGCTGCATCCTTGGTTCCCTACTATTTAACATTTTTACTAATGGTCTCTCCCAACCCTGCCCCCACTCTAAACTCATGCAATATGCAGATGACTCTACGATCATCTCTACCTCCGACAATCTATCCCACCTGCATACCCTCACACAAAACATGCTACACTCTGTCGAAAGATGGCTCACTACTAACCAACTCCTACTTAACCCAAATAAAACCTAAACTTCTTCTTTTCCTTCCCAAACCCCTCTAGCACCTGACATCTTCCTTCTCGGTCTCTTCTCTAAACAATAGACCTGTTCTGGTTGACTCTCATACTAAACTTCTCAGTATACTTATAGATGATGAACAAAAATTTAACTCCCACTTTAACAAGTTCATCAAAATGGCCCACCAGAAACTAGGATTGCTATACAGAAATAAAAATTTCCTTATGCAAGAATCCAAAGTATCCCTTGCTCAAGCCTACCTTCTACCTTCTTTACTATATGTCGCTCCTATCTTTACTAACCTCCAAAAAAATTTGCTAAACAAACTTGAACTTACATATAATAAAATTCCTAGGTTTGCCACAAATCTCACCTATTGTTCTCACCACTGCCTCTCTTTAAAAAAACTACATTGGCTAGAATTCGATAATCACCTCCTGCCTCAGTTCCACTTGATAGATACCATCTTACATCAACCCCTAGCCTGTACTTCATTAGCAACTCTCATATCCCCTTATGTCCCTAACCGGGAGCTTTGTAGCTCAGAACACCACCTTCTCCAAGTAACCAGACCTAACAAATCCATAGGAAAAAGTCTTTATAGTCACTAAGTGTCTACCTCTTGGAACAAGCTCCCTCACTTTATCACATCTTATCAAAATTCTCCCAATTTCAACCTAACCCTAAAGGAATTCCTACTAAACTCCTGGACCTGCCCCTGTAAAGACCCTACTTGAAGCAATTCCTCCTCTGCCTTTTTTTTTCTCCCTCCAAGCCACTGTCTCAATTTCCTACATCTTAGACATTCCTGTCTGTATGTTTTTACTTCTATTTTAATAACAATGCACCTCTTTCTTAACCCTATTTACTGTATCAAACAACTTTCACCTATATCTTGCATCCACTTATCAAACTCTCACCTATATCTTACAATCCACTGATCTTGTCCCCTCCCCACTTTTCTTTGACTAGACTCCATACTATATGTAAGACTTGCCTACCTACTAGTCCTTCCTTACCTTTTCTCCTATATATTACCATACAACTGTTACAATACATGTATTTTAAGATTACTGATGTGTCTTTTTTTAAGAATGTATAAGATGAATAATTTTCTCCTTGTATGTTTTAGCTTATATCTGTATTTTTTATTTGTAACTAATTGTAACCTTTGTATCTGAAGCATTTCTCCTCGGGTCTCTGCTGAAAAAGGACACCTGCCCAACCAGACAAACCTGGTTAACAAATGGCAAATAAAATAAATAAATAAAAATAAAATAAAAATACACATTGCAGTTTCTGATTTCACAACCCTCATTAGATCAAACAGGCAGGATGTCAAACAAGCAGGGTGACTAGAGTGACATATTCTTATTTGTACCATAACAGGAACACACCTTTGGTCCAACACCCCTAAAAGAGCAGTCTATCCTTGTTTGTGCCATCCAATCTGGATTTCATTGGTTGACAACTGCATATCATATTATTCCCAGTTAACATCCTTGACATCATAATTGCAATGATATTGAATGGTTTACGCACTGTATGTCTCAGGGTACTGATCAGTAAACTGCTGAATGTCAAAGAAAAAGAGAAAGTTATGACAGTGCTGTATATTTGCAAGCAATAATCATAACAGGGTATGTAATCACTACGTGCAGTATGTGCAAAGATAAATATTTCACTAAATGTACAACTTACATGCAATGTTTTAATATAACTGTACATTATGTTTAATTTGTTTGTGTGCTGAATGAGTGTTGCTGTTTGCTGTAAATGTGTTTTTTTGAAAAACAGGGTTAAGGCACCCCTCCTGTGTTCTGAATGTGTATTGTATGGTTATTTGGAATCCTGACCTATGTAGGCATATCTCATGTATATTAACATATTCTACTGTGCATGTCATACACTTATTTCTGTTTCTACCTGTTTTTACTTGTTTTTTTTCTCTTAATTTTTGGGCCACTGTTTACATGGTGCTACGCTTAGGCCAAATAGGTTTGTCTATGCTCAGCTGGTTTGCGAATACAGCGGCAGTGTACCAACTGGATGATTAGACCACCCAGATACCAGAAAGAACTCAGATATCTAAAAATAGACTTTGGATGCATTCTATTAATGTAATTGTGCCTGGTGCAAACCCACTAAATGCCATTGCACTGTGTTTAACAGCGCGAGCCTCACAATTAATAGTAATGTAGGAAATGTTCTTATCCTGTGGCTGCAGATGTAAATTCTAGGGCTGAAGTCCAGATTGCTCTGAGTTTTACTACAAGGTTTGCAGCCTTTATTTTACTGTTGTGACATTGCAGTATATAGCAATGAAATTAAACATAGACAAGCATTTTCTCAATCTTCTTGTGGCAGCAGCTGTAATTGTAGCACTACCATAGACAGGGTCCAGGGTTAGAATCCATCATATTCCATTCTGTTGTCACTCAAACTTACAGCAGTTGACCTAGTGTATCTTATATAAAATTTATATTTATATTCCTGAAGGCTGACACACTAATATTGTGTCAATCATGTACTTAAGTATTTATATCTGTATTGGTTACCATCTCTGTATTGGTTATCATCGCACATACATGTTGTCTGTGTTTGTGCAATGGTAAGCAATGCACACCATTTTCAAATGCTGCAAAATCTAAAAGTGCATGTGCGCAGTATCAGTGAGAACTGGCATTGGCAGGAAAACATTGATATGTAGTAGACATGGTTGGTGTTCGTGGAGAGGTTTTAAGATTTCATGCTCAAAGGGATGTGTCCAGGAGTCCAAAGTGTTTGTTGGACTCCTATTAAATGAGTAAGGACCCCCAGCCATTGCAGGAACACTATCATGGATCAGATTACAATACAAATCAGATGCATGGAATAGTTTGGCCCGGACTTTGACCAGTGTTACCGGTATGCCCTGCACTGATGAACAAAGTAGAAATCATACAGAGACCTCAGGATGAGGAAGAGGGATACCCTCGAACATTGGATCAAGGAATGTCTGACTGGCAGTACTCCACAAATGTGTAAGTATTGCTTACAGGCACTGCTTGTAAGAGTTAGAAGCAGCATTTGTTCAGTATTGCTATTCTTAATGGTATTCTGTTTTGTTGTGCTTTTTCCACAGCCCTTACAGATAAAGCACTGAATCAGCGAACCTATGGAGCAAGATTGGCATGGATGTGAGATGCATGTGGTATCTATGCATCCAAACAGTACTGTTATTGTAGCATTAAAAGTAAAGTCAGCTTTTTGTGTTAATTAAATACTTGTATCACATTGAGTATGCATCTGTCAACTATAAAAGAAAAGTATACATGCTTTAGTCTGTAGGCAAAAACAACAGTCCAGTATTATCGAGTAGTCAGAGGTTGTCATTTCAAAAAGCACACTTCCCAACTATACAATACTGTTAAGTTTACATCAATATTGAAATGAAACATCAGATCTATAAACCAGGGCTAACAATAGCCTGCTGTAAAGTGCAGTCAGTATAATGGGAACATGCATATGTACAATATATGCACATATCCATGAGTGCCTCATGCAATTGGCAATATACTGTGCATCTGATATGAGCTTGGTTGTCTTAACAGTGTAAAAGTTATTTGTTAAGAGTTGTTATTGTTAAAAGTAAAGGTAGCAGAATCATACCTTTCAACTGTCCAGATTTTCACAGAATGACCAGATTTTTAGTTCATATTTTTGGTCTGTTCCTCATAAAATCTGTGGTTTTCTGACAAATCACTGGGATTATCTGAGGACTGAAGTCACTAAAACAAACTCTGTTACTGTAGCAGCTTACTAAGTTTATAAGACTAATATTTAAAATATGAACCTATTTTGGGGCCTTTGTCCCCCTATTTTGTCAAGCTTTGTCCAGGTTTCTTGCACTAAGAGGTTGAGAGGTATGAGCAGAATAGAGTCAAAGAATTGCGTAAATGCACATTGTATGTCACATATGAAGTTGGTAATGCTCTCCTTGTTTCTGTTACCCCACCCCTTTTCTTCTTTTGTTTTCTTATTGTGAATTTTCTTAATTGCTGTTTTATTATATATAATTTTGTATGTCGTTACCTGTTTTTTAATTTATTTTTAACTGTTTGTATCTTTTTTTATTTTAGAATTTTGTATAATATTGTTTTTCTTTATCTTTTTTTTATAATGTTATTATTTACATTGTTTTTTTTTTGGTTATGTTTTATTTTAATATTGTATTTTAATGTTATTTTATTTCATTAATACAGCACAGCAGGGTAGGCAAGTTCCACGTGATCCACCTATGCTCACTCCACTGGTTACAGCACCAAGGCTCATCATTTCTGGGATGCAGCCTGGCCACTCCCCACCTGCTACTTCTGCACTACCTGGCCCTTAGGATAGACCTGTGGTTTATTCTGGGAGCAGTGGCAGAGGGGGTGATTTTTTCAAAATCAACCGAGCTGAACTGCCAGGTATGATGCACAGGATTTTGCACCACACAATTGGTGCAGGCCTACACCGAGTGGAAATCTGCTGTCCATCATTGTACTGAATAACAGAAGGACACTCAAATGTCAGACACTGCAGCCATCGGTGCAGTGAGGTGACAGTGATGAAAGTTCAGTGGGTGAGGACTCGATTTTCACTGTCACCTAACTTGACATCCATGGGCTTGCAATTTCCCCAGCCATGGTGTTCACCCATCTCTCGTGTCTCTCACCAACCCTGTGTCTTGTCTCGTATGTCTTGTCTGTCAGCAATTGCTTCCTTACCTTCCCAACTTGCCTACCCAAGACATGCCTATGTCCCTTCCCCAACATTCCTCTCTTGTCTCCTCAAAAAAAAGGCACCTGTCCAAAAAAAAAAGATCATCCCATACATAGCTCTGCATTTTGCAAATGTGTCTACTTGACACACTTAATTTGGTCCAATTACCTACCCAACACAATTATGTTGTCATCACCCCTCTCTCTCTCTCTCTCTGGAAGCGACAGTCTATATTCAGCTAAGATTCTGTACATTAGATCAGTTGTTACTGTTGAAGAAATGGATAGCTATGGTTCTTTCCTACACCCTTCCTGCAAATTCCTGCCTTCCTTTCACTTTAATTTTCCCCCTGCTTGCTCCCCATTTCATCACTTTCCTGTCTACCCCATTTCTTTTCTTTAAAAATCTGTACATGATGGTGCGCAATGCAGTTAATATACAAAGCTTTCTGCAATTAATTCAATCTGTTCTGTTATTTTTACTTTTAATACTACCAGCTGTTAAGAAATTTCTTTATTACTTTGAATATTACCCTGTTCCTAACAAATACCATTCAGATCAGATTGTATCCAGCAATCATTCATGTGCGCATAGATTCCACATATGCATGTACCATTTATACTGGTTACAGTTGACAACAAGACATTCAAGTCACAGGTATAGAGGTCTGGACTTAAAATGCTATAATGATGGAAACATAACAGTATTGTATATTTAATGATGAAAACATAACAGTATTGCAAAAAGTACATATTATATTTTGGAAGTGTGTTATTTGAACCCACAACCACTGATTACTGTAATACAGTACTTTTCTTTTGGACTACAGACTAATGCATATACACTTTCCGTGTACACTTTACAGATTCATGCTCACTGTTATTTGAGAATGTGGAACTGTTGCTTTGTGTTATAGGCCATACCAGTCAACCTCTTAAAAATTTAAACAGATCATAAAATAATGGGATGACAATGGCCCAAAAATAGGGACATATTATAAATATTGTTCTTACAAAAATGGAAAGTTACTAGAATAATATGATTTATGTTAACATAAATTTTGACACTCATTATTTAGTGACTTCAATCCTCAGTGATTTGCCAGAAAACCACACATTTTATAAGAAACCGACCAAAAAAGAGAGGCAAGAATCTGGGCAGTTGAGAGCCATGCTACAGACTAATGCATGCATACATTCTTTTACAGTTAAGCTATACACGTCCAATTGTATACAACTGTATGAAATAACAAATAACCCATCTTCAGCTGTTAAAGCTACAATAACAGTACTTTTTATATTTAAGTATATATACCACATGCTTTTCTCATCCTTGCCAGACATGCTCCATGGGACCTCATATTTGAGGCCCATTATTCAGCAGCTGTGGAAAAAAGAAAAAAAAAAAACAGAATGCCATTATGAATACCAGTCTTGACTATATTCAGCTTTAACTTTTACAATAAGTCAAGGCAGTTTATACTTACATGTCTGTGGAGTGTCCCCTGCTTCACATTCCCTGATCCACTGATCAAAGGTGTCTCTCTTCCTCCTACAGAGATCATGAAAATGATGATGGCATTGTTCACCAGTGCATGGAATACCTGTCGCAGTGGTCAAAGCCTTAGCCACACTGTTCCAGGCTTCAGACTTATACTGACAGCCTGAATAGTCTCCCTGTAAAAGGCATGGGCAATGCTCCTTAACTAGGAGCCCAGCAAAGACTTTGAACTTCTGAACACCCCAATGTTCTGCTAGGAACCACACATCCTCTCCAGCAACACCAGCCATAACTCCTGAAGATAAAGCTCAATGTATAATATGCATTTCCTACCAATTCCACTTTAAAGATCATGTTTTCCTCCAATTGCATGTATTGGGCCTATTGAGAGTGCACACTGTCTGATTTTTGCTACATTTGAAAAAGCTGCATCCCGCTTACCATCACACAAACATGGTAAGCCAGGGTGCATCTGTTTGCACAATGGTAAGCGGAGCACAACAGTGGTAAGAAATGCAATTCCAAGGTAATTTCATACAGAGCCACTTATGTAACTCTGTTATTCAACTGGGATAGCCGAAATATATCTTCATGACCATTGTACAGATTATACTCAGTCATACTTTTCATAATATATGCACAATACTCATATAAATAGGTAAATAACTGACACAGTATTAGTGTCTCCACCCTCACAACTATGTCAGGTATTACAAGTGAGAGTAAATATAACTGATGTGGAACAAGAGTAAAGTTGTATGGAATATGCCATTTTCAAACTCAGGACCATGTGTATAGTTGTCCTAAACTTACAGCTCTTGCCACAAGAAAGTTGAGAAACACTTGTCTATGTAGCACTTTATTTCTTTAATCTGTAATGTCATAACAGTAAATGAAATGTTTGTAAACCCCGTATTAGAACTCAGAACCATCTGCACTCCAGTCCTAGACATAATACCTGTTGCTACAAGATTTGTTACATGAGATCACCTATATTTGTTTTCATTGTTAACTTGATGTTATTAGCCACAGCACAGTGTCACTTAGCAGGTTTGAGTGATGTACAGTGGTATTAATGGAATGCATCCGGTTTCTATTTTTAGCTGTCTGGATCATGTCTGGTACATGGGTGGTCCAGTCAAACAAACAAGGTAAGCATAGCCAAAACCATTTACATTAAGCAGCACATCAAGCAAACATGAAAAAAGGGAAGAGAAAACAATTACACATGCAATATTAATATTAATTATTAATAATAATAATAATAATAATCATAGTAATTGAACAAGGGGTAAAGAAATTGTCATGCTGTCACTCAAACACTGAGGACAATCAACTTTTCACAGACAGCAACCTTACACAGTAATGCTTTCTGCATTCACACATATGTTTCCTGGTCAGCTGCATTGCTGTGCACCACAAAACCTTAAGTGCACCATGATTCATTAATATGCATTGAGCCTCTCCACCACAGGCACAAGTTCATGTACATAATAACACTCCATGTAGGATCTACATGAACCCTTCATGGAGTATATTGAATTCTGGGGTATGTGTTTCCCTTTTGTAAAATCAGCTACTGTGTAGTATAATCACCTGTGATTTTGCTAATGTATATTGTTTATGAATATTGTCTTGTCTCTTTGCCCTGGGTCATTAATGAAAAGGATTCTGAAAAGGTATCAGTCTACCAAAATAGTTAATGAATAAAAAAATAACTAGAGGTTATACTTTTGTGCATTTGTCAGGGAGTGGCACTGAGTGTTGTGAAGTTTTCTAGGGATTTTGATGCAGTGTGGTAGGTTGTGGGTATTACTCTCACAGCTACTAATTCATTGTGGGGTTTATGCATGTTGTCTTGCATAATGAGTAGGATACATATATCAGTGAGTCGGGTTTATTTACATTCTGTTTTTCTCTTACACATTGCACATGTTGACGGAAAAAGTGTATGTATTAAGATGTTTTGCCCTAACATATCTTCCTTCATATCCCAATATTCACAAAGAAGATCACTCTGAAGCTCAGACCAAGACCTACTACTTATCTATAAACCAAGGACTAAGAATAGATGCAATCTATATGTGTACCATTCTACCATAGCTTGTAACAAGTGGCCACTTCAAATTAGACTACTAAAGCATCCAAAACAATTCAAAGCAACTGCTAAAGAACACTTAAAAACTTTCTGGTCCTGCCTCTGTACTCACCAACCTAAAAACTGACCCCCCCCATCCTTAATCATCTCTCTAACTGACCTCTAACGTTAACTCTTATCCCCTACAATCTTACAACCTTTTTACTACTTCTCCCTAACATGCCCTGTCAACCTCTCTCTTTCAGACCTTTTTCCCAAGTCTCAGGCTAACCTTCGTCTCTTCCTATATATCCCTCCAAACTGTTACCTGGAATTAATAAATGCTCATACTGTATCAACAAATAAGACTACTGAAAGATTGTCCCATCCACATGCCTGATTTTAAATGATGACTGTAAATATGTTTTCGGTAGATACTAATGTTATTTATAATTGCCAAATAATTGACTCTGTCATCTTTTGGATTACTTGCTACTGTAAAATTGTATTGTCTACGTTTTTTGGGAGCTTTTCTAAGTGCTATCTCAGCTCAACAAATGTAAAATAAAATAAATAAATAAAATATGTCATTTCCTCAGATCATAACAGCATGCATATCTATGCACACTCTGACCTGATCATAACACTCCTGGTGCTCCATTATTATAGGTATACTGAGGTTACCATTTCCCAGAGTTATGCAGCTGTGTGCCACATGAGTGCCTGTGTTTCAGATCACTTGTTTTATTCTGATAGTGTCAGGTTTGTAGCCATATTTACATGCATTTATAGTTTGATACAGTGCATCATATCATGATGGTACTCTACTAGTCAGAGAACATACTGGAGTGCACCTGACTATGTGATATATGCACACTGCTACTCAGTGGAGATCTGTCCTGAGTATGTTTGTTCTGGAATATTGTGATCATTGTGTGCAGCAACAACTGTGCTACTGGTGATGTACTATAACTTGCATTACCAAACCTCACCACCTCACTTGCATATTGAATGTGTACTAAGTGACTCCCTAATGGTCTGGTAGCATATATGTGATCACTTCCTGTGACTATATGACAAGAACCTTGGCACATTTGGGTGCATTTGTTTTCTGCATGCAGATTTCATCACATGGTCTGTGCTTAATAGATATAAATTGGATTATTTTTATGTTTGTGTCTTGGCTTTCCATTACTACCCTGTATCTGTTTATGATATTTATCTTATGAATCCTTTAACATTTTATTTGTGAGAGATCACTTCAAAGTGTAGTTAGGATGTCACAGTAATCACTTAGGATTCATATATCATATTGCTCATGAGAAGCAGAGGTGCCTAAACCATGTGCAAACTGATTCTCATCAGTATTCACTGCTTTGTTCTCTATGGATGATGCTCTTCCACTTCTGGGTTGTTCTCTTTAAACATCTGTGTATGACTTTCCTGGTAACTATGATGTACACTTATGACTAATGGTGTTGAGGGTACAGTTACATTACTTTATTGGGCTGCATATTGCTTTGGTAATTTCATGTCACTTAGTGCTGATTTGCATTCTAGGTGTATTCATTGCATCTTATAGCGGCAGCAAGATATGACAACTCCCTATCAATGAAAGATGATGGGAAGGATGAGCCAGACTCCTGCCAGAAGAGTCACAGTACAAGGAGGAGAGTACACACCCAGATGATGAGCATCCTGCAACATCACATGCTTTTGTTCTGATGGACCAGCAGCAGCATGCTTCACTAGCAGAAAATTATATGAAGGATTGGATGTGGGAAGTTGTGACAGGCATGTTCCATAATCAGATGCAGACCATGAAGGGAAACTAATTCTTGGACACAGCACATGCCATTCGAGACTTCTTCTTGGCGATCACCAGTGACATTATCTGTGAGCTTCAGCCCAACCAGGGAGGCACCTTGAGACCATTTGTAAAGTCTTTGTGTTCCATCTATGTTATATAGCATGAATGTGATAGCAACATAATTCAGAATTATTGTTGTCATGGCCCATATTTGTGCACATTAGCCCATTTGACAGCTTTGATTTCTCCATTATTTTCCCTGATGGTGTGCACAGGCTGTTCTCTAATGGTATCCATTGAAATGTCACCATTCTCTGTATATATCAGATGCCTTTTAATGCCTGTGGCATGACAATCCATTTCCAAGTGTCAGTAATATAAACCACCCACAGTTATCTGCTGAGCAATATGTTGTCATTTAAAAATCATCTTGTTCGACGTTATGTATTGCAGGCCTATATACTGCATTCAGATATCCTGGCTGTGTGCAGTATATCAGCAGTAATTTCTACTGATGTCTACAGGAGTACAGTGCCACCACAGATGTCTGCCTCTTAGCTACATCTGTGCTGAGGAGCACTGTGATCACAGTAGACCACAGATGCATGCCATCTTCCCTGATTCCTGCCTGTGTTTCATGCCATAGTCACAGTGTATCTGTACCTGTGGAGTGACATGCCATGAAAAACACAAGTGAAGTTTGGCACAGACAAATTTGTCATGAGACTGTTTAATGTGGGATGGGGGGTGCTGGGTGGTAGCTGTGCTAAGTCATTTGGGTGGCTGAGAAGGGTTAGGAAAGAGTTAAGTGAGTTGGGATTTGAAGGGAAGTGAGGTAGTGTGAGGGGTGTGGCTTGAAGGGTTTTTGAAAGGAAATCCAGAGTGAATAAGCACATTTTGGTGTGGTCTTGTTGTTGCAGCAGGCCCATGTCCCAGACGACCTTGTTGGTAAGGTAGGCCTTGGGTGCTGGCATACATCAGAAGGTAAGCAGTACTCTTAGATGTAGGTATATACAGTGGTATCAGGGAGGTGTTCATAGTAGATATATACACACATATATATATATATATATATATATATATATATATATATATATATATATATATATATATATATAGATATATATATATATATATATATATATATATATATATATATATATATATTTTTTTTTTCTCTTCCAGGGGCCAGTTGCAAATAACATGGTGTGTACTTTATGTCTTTGCAGGGGTACCTAAAGCTAGAATGCTGTTTTGCTAGTAGCTTGGTAGACTGGGTGATAGGAGATGTCTGTCAAGAAACTCAGGCAGAGTACAGGCTCATGATTCCTCTGCTTTCTGACTTGTTTTTCTGATTGCTGCAGGGTAGGGTGTGTCTTCTGTTTGTTGTTAAAGGGTTTGGGTAAAGTCCTGTTACAGGGAGTTCATGGCAGAGGCTTAGTTTGCATTGTTTGAGGTTTCCCTGGTGGTTGTGGTGTTTTGTGGGCTTTTTGGGGGCTGATAGTGGTTGCTCATGTTTTCATTCAAGGAAGTTTCCTAGTGGTTGTGGTGTTTTTTTACTTTTTTGGGCCGTTAGTGATTGATTGCTGTTGTGTCTAGTTTTCCTGTTAGTTGTGGTGTTTTGCAGTGTTTTTGGGGGCAGTTAGTAGTTGCTCACGCATGCTTTTGCTGTTAAAATGAGGTAGCTGCCTTGTCTGAGGTTTCCCTGGTGGTTGTGGTGTTTTGCGGGCTTTTGGGGTCCATTAGTGGTTGCTCTTTTTTTAAGTAGGTTAATTTGCATTCTCTGAGGTTTCCCTAGTGGTTGTGGTGTTTTTCAGGCTTTTTGGAGGCTGTTAGTCGTGGAGAGGTACGGCCGGGGGATTTGCTCATGCACGCTTTTTCCAAGGTGAGCGGGGACTACAGTATGGTCTACAATGAAGAACACATGAGCCTGCCCATTGAGCTCATGTTCGGCATTGGCATTAGCTAATATTAGTTAATAATCATGCTGCTGCTTGGTTCCTATTTAAGTAGCATTAATGGGGAGGTAGAGGTTCTTTAGGCATATTTAAATTGTGCAAGCCCATTGAGCTCACGTTCGGCATTAGCTTATAACAAATATTTGGAGACCCACTCGGAGTGGGTTAGAATAAGTGAATAGTATGTTTCATTTCACTGGCTGCTGTTTAGTTAGTAACTAAGTAGCGTTAATGTGGTTTAGGCATATTTAATTATGCAAGCCTTAGTATTGCATTTCTGCACATATTTATTCATGTGTTTCCTTTTATTAAGTTGAACTGAGTTATTCGAATTATACATAAGCGCCATATTATAAGTAGTTCAGGTGTGTGTTTGTGTGTGTGTGTGTGTGTGTGTGTGTGTGTGTGTGTGTGTGTGTGTGTGTGTGTGTGTGTGTGTGTGTAGATGGGTTAGTGGTTAACTACTGTGACTATAGAGTACAGAACCTGCAAGGGCTGTAAATTCCAGTATGCATTTTTTATTGCAGTTTGTGTTTTATAGATGATGAGTCAAGGCTATGTGATGGGAGTCTTGAATTATTTTTTTTTCTGTAAGGTATTTTGAGGGAACTAGTGTGATGGTTAACTGCAGGGTGAATGACTGGAGTTCAGATAGGTAGCATACTTGCTTTATGATCCATAAAGTGGTGGTTTCTTTTCACACAGCATGTAGATGGATTGTTGATCCTGGTGCCTTGCCAGGCCCAGTTATTGAGAGCAAATTTAGTATGCCAATTTTATTCTACGTCATTAACTTTTGTGTTTTCTTTCTAGGTGAATATGGTGGATGCTTTAAGACAGAGATGGGCCAATATTGTAGTACAGGCTGAAGATTTGTTCAAGGACATTCCTGCTGAGGTACCATCAACTAGCACACAGGGTGTGACTAATCATAAGAAGCAGCAGATGACTTCAACCCGGACACCCAGGGCAAAGAAAGCCAAGCAGACAGCTTTGGTAGAGAAGGCTACAGAGGTTATGATGCCCCCTTTATCAGCTGCAAGTAATAATTCATCATGCTTGGGGGGTAAGAAGTTTGGAGCAGGTGTGGGGGGTGAAGAAGGGGGCAGTGAGGGTGTCCAGAGAGATACTGGGTAGTGGTTTAGAGGCCTTAGCTGAGTGTGGAGGGGTTTTTGAGGATACCCTGTTGTAGTTAGATCAGGAGGTACGGCCGGATGTCCATGAGATGGGGTCTGACTTTGGTTTATCTCTGTTAGTGAAGGAGAAGATTTGGAAAGGGGAGTTTGTTGACATTTTTGAATTGATTGATGCAGATGGGGTTCAGCGGTTAATGGAAGTGGAGACGGCTAATGAGAAGAACCTCTTGGCTGCATTGGCTGTGATAGGTCGCAAAAGGGTAGGGAGGTTTTGGGCTAAGACATGGGATAACTGGGTCCTAGGTTTCATTTATTATATGTCGGTGTGTTTGGAAAGGGACACTTTGCTGGCTCTTCCTCTTTTGGCTTATTTTTTGACTATTAGGGAAGCGCAGAGGTTGAAGCCTGGTTATGCATCATTATGGTATGACCAGAAATTTCATAAGCGTAAAGGAGTAGATAAATCTATGCAGTGAAGGTCAGACATTTAGACATTTGGCTGTCCACCATGATGGATACCAGTGGAGGGGGTAGCAGATTATCTCAGCCATCTGAGGGAGGTGCAAGGATATGTTGGGCTTTTAATACCAGCAGGTGTTCCTGGATGGGTTGTACATTTCCTCATATTTGCTCAAAGCATATGGGGAGACATGCATTTACACAATGTGGAGGGTTGTGGGTCAGGCACCACACTTTGGGGGTATGAGAGGTTGGAATAGTTCCCATTCAGCATTGCTAGGCGGGTGATCAGGCTAATTTTCGGGGCCAAGGGTGGGGTCCTTTCAGGGAGGTAGAGGGTATTATGGGGAACCATTCACGTATTAAGGTGAATATATTGAAGGACGTATTGACGCATTATCTGCTGCCAGTGGTAGCAGGGGAGTTAATAGAAGGTTTTTCCAAAGGGTTTTCAATTAAGTCTGCATTGGTGGGGGGTGGGAGGGTGGGAGGCAATTTGAGGTCTGTCTAGTGGGGAGGGAGGTGATTTTGCAAGAGTTGATTGACAAAGAGTGCCAAGCTGGGAGGGTGTTAGGTCCTTTTTGTTACTGTCCTTTCCCTAACTTTAAGGTGTCACCATTAGGTTTGGTTTCAAAGAAAAAGCAGGGTGAATTTAGCTTAATTCACCATTTATTGCACCCTGCGGGTGAGTCACTGAATGATCTAATTCCCAGTGAAGAGGCTCGAGTAACGTATTCATCTTTTGATGATGCAGTTTGAGTTATTAGGAGTTTCAAATAACCTTGGTTAATTAAAGTAGATATTGAGTCAGCTTTTCATTTGCTACCTGTGCGGGAGAAGGTTTGGCCATTATTAGGCATGGTGGTAGGGGACAAATTTTATTTTGACACTGCCATGCCTATGGGATATGCAGTGGCATGTGCTACTTTCGAGAAGTTTAGCTCAGTGTTGCACTGGATATTGCAGCAGAGGGTAGAAGATCAGCAAGATGTACACTATTTAGATGATTTTTTATTGGTGGGGGAAAGTAGACAGGGGGAGCAGGTAGCTATGCAAGAGTTTGTGGGGATGTGTGAGGCCTTGGTGGTACCTTTGGCTAAGCATAAGTTGGAGGGCCCAGTGAGGGCCTTGGAATTTTTAGGGCTGACTGTAGATGCAGAACAGGGTTTGTTTTGTTTGCCTCAGGGAAAGATGGTTAGACTGGGGGAAAAGATCATGTGGGTGAAGTCCAGGCCTAAGGTTTGGGTGAAAGATGTTATGGAATTGCTGGGTTTGTTGAACTTTGCTTGCAGGGCGGTGCATCCTGGGTGGATGTTTTGCCAGTCTGTGGCATTTTTGTTGAAATGAAATAAGAGTAAGCACCACAGAGTATGGGTCAGTAAATTGGCACAAGAGGATTTAGATTTGTGGATGGAATTTTTACAACAGTTTAATGGGATTTCATTTTGGTAGTTGGATTGGGTTACACAAGGATAACTGCAGTTGTTTACTGATGCAGCTGGGGGGTCAGGAATGGATGCTTACTTTGCAGGTCAGTGGTTTACTGCTCTATGGCCGGAGCACTGGGCAGAGGAGTGGAAATGGGATGTTGCCTTTTTGGAGCTGATGCCAATCTGGGCAGCTTCGGTAGTATGGCAAGATCGTTTGAAGGGGAAAAGGGTGGTATTTCATTCAGATAATTCTGCAGTGGTGAGAGTGCTACAGACAGAAATGGCTAAATCATCTTGCCTGTTATTTATTCTTAGAGAATTGGTGTTGCATAGCTTGTTGATTAACTTTTCTTTTACAGGGTTACATGTACCAGGGGTTTCGAATGAGATAGCTGATAGTTTGTCTTGTTTTCAGTTCTGCAGGTTCCATCAGGTGGCCCCGGAAGCGGCTTTGCATCCGTCAGTTGTCCCACCCAGCATTTGTCAGATTGGGTAATAGTGACTGGCAGGTTGGTGGAATAATCATGGGCGGCATCCACGAGATGAGCCTACAGTAGGGTATTGCTTGATTTTGACAAATATTTGCTGCAGTTATCTGATGAGGACTGAGTGTGGTCAGAGAATCTACTACTACATTACCTAGCCATGTTGAAGGGACAGGGAAGGGCAGTGCGAACGGTGAGGGTGGCCATAGCAGCCATTGCTGCGTATACTCGGTTGTTGGATTAGAGGAGTTCACTAGGTCATGGGAGGTGAGTAGAGTGTTAAAAGGGTGGGCTATAGTTGAAAGGAGCAACATGAATAGGAAATGACCAGTTACAAAAGGTATTTTAAGGATGTTGTTAAAGGGTTTGTCTAAAGTGTGTGGTTGTTTGAATGAGTATGTGTTGTGGTGTACAGTTAGTGTTTGGATGTATTGTGAGGCGTTTCATGTGTCAGAGTTATTGGGTTCGTTGGTATGGGAGGATGTTTTGATATTACCTAGGGCAGTGCATATTAGATTGCATTTTTTGAAGATAGATCAGGAGGGGCTTGAGCCACCCATTGTTTTGGAGGAGGTGGGGGTAGCTTGGAGATGTCCTGTAGTTTGGGTAAGAAAGTTGTGTGGGGCTCGGAAGGGTAGAATTCAAGGGTTGCTTTTTTCAGCAGTAAATGGTAAAGCATTGACTGGCGAGCAAGTGAATGTGGTTATGAGAAGGGCACTTTGGAGTGTGGGTTTGCAAGAGGATAAGTTTTCTTCACATTCCATTCAGATGGGTAGGGCATCTGATCTGGCTAAGGAAGGTAGGTCAGTGGAAGTAATCAAATGGGTGGGTCGGTGGACATACAATTCCTTTTTGAATTATATTAAGTAGTTTGTAGAGGCTTTGCTTTTAAATGTTTTTTTCTCTCTCTTCTCTTAGATCAGTGATGGATCATCATTTTGGGCTATTCTTTCATATTCTGGGCTGCTAGGCATGTGGGGGTTATACCCAATGGCATGAATCTGGATTTGGATCATTTTGGCTTAAAAATCATTTGGCATGGTGTTAGAGGGCTAAGGTGGAGTCAAATATTGCAGGAATTTAATGGGTTGCAGGTTAAGTGGGGGTTGCCTTAGGTGTTAGTAATTAATTTAGGTGGCAATGACTTAGGCAGGGTACTGAAGAGGCAGTTGGTTTGTCAAGTTCGTGAGGACATTTTAGCATTGCGGAGGATGTATCCAGGGATGGTTTTTATCTGGTCTGAGATTATTCCTCAGTTGGTATGGAAAGGGGCATGGAATTTTGCTGCCATGGAGAAGGCTTACAGATATGTTCATTTTAAGTTGGCAAAATATTTGGGAGAAATTGGAGTTCATATGGTTCGGCATGTAGAGTTTGACAGTAAGGATCAAGTGTGGTATAGACATGGTGTTCTCCTCAACGATTTTGGTCTGGATTTATTTAATCTTAATTTAGGTTTGATGGTGGAGGATCTTGTGAAGAAAGGTATTGTTTGAGGGGGAACAGCCCTTTAAGGGCTGGTGGGCGGAGAAGAGGGTCATGCCTGACCCTCTTCTGTTCCCCCTCTAGAGGATGATGGATGGAAAATTGGTAGTTGCGAGGAATTAAGGTGAGTGGGGACGCTGCCTTTGTTGTTTATCCAAGGTGAGCAGGTACGCTGCTTTTGTCTTTAGTTATTGTATATATGGGTGAGTGGAGACACTGCCTGTATGTTGATTTGATTGATGTTTGATACAGTTTTGATGTTGTTTCATTAGCTAACTGTATTCAATGGGTGAGCAGGAGCACTGCCCTTATGTCTTTTATGGTTCAATAAAGTTATGTTATTAAGCAATTTTATCACAAAAAAGGTTGTCAGACATCTGTGGGTGTTTGTGTATTTATTAGGACCGTGACAAGTGAAGTTTGGTACAGATGAATT
Source organism: Protopterus annectens (assembly GCF_019279795.1). NCBI lineage: Eukaryota > Metazoa > Chordata > Ceratodontiformes > Protopteridae > Protopterus > Protopterus annectens. The sequence goes on from NC_056730.1 coordinate 762,830,906, forward strand.
TGTCATGTGACTGTTTAATGTGAGATGGGGGAGTGCTGGGTGGTAACTGCTAGGTTATTTGGTGGCAGAGAAGGGTTAGGAAAGGGTTAAGTGAGATAGGATTTGAAAGGAAGTGAGGTAGTGTGAGGGGTGTGGCTTGAAGGGTTTTTGGAAGGAAATCCAGAGTGAATAAGCACATTTTGGTGTGGTCTTGTTGCCCTCCATGCCTGACCCAATTGATTTTGGTTTGAGGTTTGTTGGGTGGAGAAGAGGATCAGGCCTCAGGCTTTTGTCTTTAGTTATTGTATATATGGGTGAGTAAGGATGCTGCTTGTATGTTGGTTTGATTGATTTTTGATACAGTTTTGTTGTTGTTTCATTAGCTAACTGTATTCAAGGGGTGAGCGGGAGTGCTGCCCTTATGTCTTTTATGTTTCAATAAAGTTATGTTATTAAACAATTTTATCACAATAAAGGTCGTCAAACATCTGGTGCAGCGGTTAGCATTGTCGCCTCACAGCAAGAGGTTCTCCCGTTCGATTCTTGGCTGGAGTGCCTTCTGTGTGGAGTTTGCATATCCTCCCCACGGTCAGGTGACATTAAAGACATGCAGGTAGGTGCGAGCATGAATGGGCGTGCCTTCTTTGAAGGTTGGGTGTCGGGCTGACAACTCAACACCGTAAAATCTACTGCCAGTCATGAGCGGACCGGAGTTCCGCTGTGGCGACCCCTAAGAGTGGAAAAGCTGAAAGTCTTTTAAAGTTCCTCAAATGTCTGTAGGTGTTTGTGTATTTATTAGGACCGTGACAAATGATATTTTACAACAGCAAGTATTTTTTGATCTTTTTCTAAATGTCGCAGAAAGCTGTGATACTACAGTTAAGTAGCATAATTAACCAATATGGCACATCACCGAGTTTTTAATTTGGTGATACGACAAAAAATTATTCTTTTTAATTTAATGTTGGCATGTTTTTTTTTTTCTGTACAATCTCAAGTTTTAGTAAGAATGTCCCATTCCAGATGTCTAAAAAAATTGCAACCCAAATAGCTGACCACATAATTTGTATAGTGAGCTACTTGTAAGTGGTATTTTCTATAACTGCAAGTTTTTTAGAAAGTGCCATTAGTACTACACACAGAATTACTGATTTGTCATTCTCAGATATTATGGTTCTGATGAAGTGCCAGCATACTGCAATGTAAGAAATCAAGGAGTAGCAATGCAACAGAAGTGAGGAAATAAAATGTACTAAGACATTTGTGTATGGGTTTAAAAAAATCTCTTCACACAAATTCAGGCACAGATAGTTGTATTTTTGTACTCCCCTTATAAATACTGTTGTTCAAAAATAGAAAGTACATTAACATATTTCTTCAATATTCAGAATAACAAACAAAAATCTTTCTACTACTGTGGACACTAGTCTATTCATTAACAGAAAACATACTTTGTAGTGTTGATTAACAGCTGTTGGATTACACTGTTAGCTTTGACACCTCGTGAAGAATGTGAGGGAGGATCTGTCATGCTCTCATAATACTGGACTATAAAATGACGATACTTAGAAAAAACTGTAATTCAACTACTTTCTTAGGTGGCAGTTGTAAAATTTGTCTGAATTGTTTAAAATAAGCTCAGAGAGAATTGTATATGATGGTCATTTTGGAATCAAATGCAAGCACTCTTGATACAGGTGGTGTGTAAAATGCTTGTAATTCACACTACTGCCATTTTTTTCAGTGGACTAGGAAAACAATGTAATTTCATTATTTCTTTCATGACTCATATAAAGGAGACTTGAAAAGGATTATGGGATGGGGAAAGAAATCACTAAAACAAGATCATGTTAATATGGCAGGCTCCATGCCAGTCATTGTGAGAGAACACATATTATAATTTTAAAAGAATAACCTAGAGTTATTTTAATGCATTAAATTAGCTCAGGAAACAACAATAAAATGAAAAGAAATGCACATCTTTCTGAGTTCCAAGGTGGAGTTGTCCTTTAATCAGTGTATGAGGTAGGGAAGAGCAAACAACAAATTGCAAACTGGAAATCTTCTTATCCTGTAATCTGGAAACTAAACATCTTCTGTACCTATTAAGATGGTTGCCTAGGCAGGAATCATTTGTCTACATCATCATCTTCAAGGGTAGTGTGGTACACCTAATACTTGAAACTTTGTAAGTTGCTCCAGATTATGAATGATATATCTGTTATGACACAAACTAATATTCACATAACAATATCAGCCTTGCTCACACAGCTGTATGGATAGCGGCATGCACATCTCCTTTACTTGCTCATACAACATGTAATAAGTTGATTTGTGTTGTGTCTTACAAGTCCGAGAAGATGCAACTATTATAGAATTACATTATGGGAATGATTCCAAGAGATTGGTGCAGCCCCCACATCGTACTGAGTAAAGTGCGAAAACCCCACTAAACAATGTAATATTTAAATTACACTGAATGCTGAAGTCACATACATGCAAACAACATTCACCAAGCACTGAAGAAAAGGCAGAAGTGATAATAATTTGGTATAATAGGTTCAAACATTCATAGGTTCATACGTTCATAGGTGTTTACTAGGCTAATGACCACAAGGGCCTTTTGTACAGGTTACCTGTGTCCATTAGAGACATAGGTGCCAAACCAGGGATGAATGTCCAGTTTCCCATCCAATTGTCCAAGTTGCACTTGAATTGGGTTAGGGAGAAACTCTACTTCACATGGATGGGAAGGCTGTTCCATAGACTGGGTAGTCTCTGGGATACATACCTATCTCTCCAGCAGGTCCTATTTATATCACAGGCAAGGTTTAAGTCTTTTGAATGGATAATTCTGCTACTGTCTGTTTTTTTGGGTATGCAGGAGGTCCATCAGAGTGGGGTCTGACAATGCCCTGTATGCCAGGCATAGAGCTCCCCTCAAAAGTCTGTAGGAGACAGAATACAGGGATAGGGCCTTGAGGCGGTCTGCATAGGACATTTTACTTATGCACTTATTCTTTTAGTGAGGAACCTCTGTGGACGTTCCAATTGCTGGATTTGCCTGGTTAGGTACATACCAAATGGGCATTGTACTCAATGACAGGTTGGATGAATGCTGAATACAGTGAAACAATGACTTCCTTGGACTTAGATGCCATACCTTTGTTTATAAATTGTGCAACATAGAATGATTTCCTTACCAATGTAGACACATGATGAATAAAGGCTAAATTGCTATCTATGTGTGTCCCTAAGTCCCTGACTACTTGGTCACCTCTAAGGGATGTGTTAATATGATAGTTGCCAGGGATCCATGACTTCCCAAAGGATATTATTATGCATTTCTTGGCATTTAGTTTTAGTCCATGGCTCTGACACCAGTTATTTGCCTGTGTCAGCCCCTCCTGGAGAACATTTGTGTCAGTGTGAGATTCAATGACAACCCCCAATTTGCAATCATCTGCAAATTTAGTCGGCCAGAGACCACTGACATTGGCATTGACTTCTGAGAAGTAAATGCCAAAAAGGAGAGGTCCAAGGACTGATCCTTGTGGGACTCCACTTGTCATTGGCCACTTTGTAGAGGTGGACTCCCCAATTCTAACTTCCTGGGTCCTGTCTGTGAACCAGTTGGCTATCCACTGGGTGACATACGGGCTTGTACCTACCCTCTTGAGTATAACTACAAAGGCTAATATAAAAAAACATGCGGTATAATGAAAGGAACAATACTAAAAGCAATTAGCAGACCACTTTGGAAATGGCATAGTTTTTTTTTAAACTCTACATAGACATGATGCAGATCATATTTAAATCTATATGAAATATAATGGAGGTGAATGCATGAAATAAAAAGGCTGCATAACTATATAGACAATTAAGAATTTATAGCATACAACTTAAGAACATCCTGATAGCGCATTCATATGGGGTCATTTAATTATCTACACTGCCATGGTATTGTGGATACCACTGTGTAGATGACCACATAAAAAAGCTAAACTTTTTTTGTGAAACAGCAGAGCATACTATATTGCCAGCAGTGCTCTAGACAGTTAACTAAAATATATTTTGGGGAATGTGATATGAGGGGAACATATGCAATGCACACACCCCAAGAGGTGTAGAGATAGGACAGTAGAATGTCCAAAAGCTCAGTGTCTCTCCAACCTAACACCACTCTTAAGTATTCAACTGCGGTACCACTTTTGTCATTCTTATAAGAAAAGCGCAGTCCAGGTCTGAACTGTCTGCAAACAGCTAAAGTTAACTTTGAACCTAACACCATTCTTAAGTATTCAACTGCGGTACCACCTTTGTCATTCTTATAAGAAAAAGCGCAAACCGGGTCTGATCTGTCTGCAAACAATAAAAGTTAACTTTGAACCTAACACCATTCTTAAGTATTCAACTGCGGTACCACCTTTGTCATTCTTATAAGAAAAGTGCAGTCCGGGTCTGAACTGTCTGCAAACAGTTAAAGTTAACTTTGAGTATGTGTATACCTGTTTGAGCCAATATTCATTTTCCCCTGGAGAGCACCCTGCTTTGGCTTGTAAGCAGCCCCCCCCACACACACACACACTCATCTTCCACTTTCTCTCTTATTCCCTTCTATTAGCAAATAGTATCCATAACTGATCAATACTGTGTGTTTGTTAATTTAAACTGAGACCACAGTAGCCTACTGATATAAGATTATCCTGTTTTTCCACCTGGCAAATGGTTAAGAAATGACTTACAGTTTCAGAGCAGTCCTTGGTCAATTTTGATTGTTTCTTAAACACAAACTTGTCTTTGCTTTGGCTCATTAGCAGCAGTACAAAGAACTGCCTGCTCATACCCTTGTTCTCCCCTCCCCCTTCCCTGTTTATTACCTTAAGACAATCCCAAAGTTAATAAATATTACCTGTGGCAGGCACCATTTTTACAACTACAACCACCCTTGTCACTATCATATGTTCATTTATCAGTTAACTCTGTTACCTGATTGTTTCCAGCCCCCTCATAAGAGCAACTAACAGGGTCTCTACCTGCTTCGCTCCCCACCTTGCTCCCTATTCCCTCCCACCCCCAGTGGTCCCACCTTTATTACACTCACAAACCACTCCCATCTTTCCAGTAGCCAACCACAGCACTAACCCAACACTACCTCCTCCATCTTCCCACTACTATCACACCTCCTCAACTAACATGTACAAGCATACCTTACCTATGCTTACAGCATGCACTCTCCTTGCATATCTTACATCCTACCAAAGCTCCATCATTCCCCCACTCAACCACTACCACTGTACTACTACTCACACCACCACTCATGTCTCACCCTCACTCAGCTCCCCTACCACCAACTCAAGAAACATCCCTATGCAGCCCCCACATATTCTACCAACTATATTACTCAAGCATAAAGCATCCCTACAACTTTACACAGTAACCCTCCCACCATACCTATTACCCAAAGAGCACAATCATAAAGTTTCCCTTATAAACAAACACATTCAAAAACTGAGAAAACTAATAACCTCATGCATATTTAAACTAGCCCTAAGCGGAGATATCCACCCCAACCCTGGCCCTACCATCTCCAACCCCAATCCTCATAATCTGACTAGAAACCATAACTTCTCCCATATTACAGCCAATAGAAAGCCACGTGACTTCCTTCTACTAAATCTAAATATTAGAAGTATATCCAACAAAGTCCATGAACTCCATGCCACCATAGACTTGTACTCCCCAGATATAGTCATCCTGACAGAAACCTGGCTAAAACCTCACATTACCAGTGAGCAAATACTCCCCACAGGTTATGGCATACTAAGAGTAGACCGGCTAAACAAGAAAGGAGGCAGTGTAGCTATAATATTTAAACAGCATCTAAACATCCAGATCTTAAAATCATCAGCTCCACAAATAGGCAATGAAGAAATAATATATACCAACCTCAAAATAAACCAAAACAAAACCATCAACATTAATGGATGCTACTTCCCACCTGGCCAAAACACCCCTCCACTAGAAAACCTCCTCAGCTGGTCTACCCACCATCTCCCCCAAGAAACTATCATTTTAGGTGATTTCAATATTGACTGGCAGTCCTGTTCTGGCAACCATCCAACCCATCATGTAAACCTTCATGGCTTCACCCAAGTAGTCCAGTTGCCAGCCAGGATAAATAAAAACTCCAGCAAGCACACTACCCTGGACTGGATACTAGTCAGTAAGAGCCCCCAGTCATATATAACAGGCTGCTTATCAGATAGCCTCAGTGATCACTCCCCAACATTCCTACTCAAAAAATACCTATACCAAGCTAAATCTGTCATCTACCATCAAATACGTAAATAACTAAATTTTAACCCACTCACATTCATCTTATCCCTCAAAAAATGTAACTGGCATCCTCTAAAGTACCTCAGCCTTGATGACGCAGTTGAATTTTTTAATTCTACCTTCCTGAGCATCCTTAATTACCATGCCTCCATAAGACTTTCCAGAATCAAAGCACAACCCTCCCCATGGCTGCAGAAAACCACTAAGTCAGAAATGAAAAACAGGGATAAAGACTGGGAGAACTGGAACAAAACCAAAACCCCTTCAACTAGACAGAAATTCCTAGAACTACGCAATAGAGTCAAAAAGCTAATAAAACAGGACAAATTCCAATACTACCAGTCTGCCCTAGACTCCTCTCAACACAGCACCAAACAATTCTGGTCCTCCATAAACTCCATCCTCCACCCAGGTAAAGTCAGTACCCCTCCTCCTAACATCCCTCACTCCTCAGAAAATATTGCTACCTCATTCAACACACACTTCACACAAACCATACTATCACTAGCTAAACAACACAACCCTCCCTCCAACCCACACCTTCAACTAGTAATCTCCCCACTGCCTTCTCTTTTTCTCCTGTACCTACCTCCAACATAAAAAAACTCTTAACTAAACTTAAGCCCACCAGATTAGCAGCAGACAATCTCCCAAGTGAATAGCTACAAATCACAGCTGATGCTCTGGCCTACCCAGTATCCATCTTGATTAACCGATCTCTGTCAGAAAGTTACGTTCCCACACTGTGGAAAGTATGACATATAATTCCCCTCCACAAAGGCGGACCCTCCACAGAACTAACCAATTACAGCCCCATAGCTATTCTCTCTCCACTCTCCAAAATACTAGAGAGATGCATATACTCTCAGGTCTCAGACTACCTCCTTAGTAACAACCTCCTTTCCAATACTCAGCATGGTTTCCAACCAAACCATAGCACCACCACTGCCTTACTCTCCTTTACTAACACTATCCTTCAGCATAAAAACAATGGCTATCTCTCCTCTGCTACTTTCCTAGACCTATCTAAAGCATTTGACATGGTCCCACACAAACAACTTATCTCTGTCCTCAATAACCTATCCTTCTCATAATCGGTCACCAACTGGTTTCAGAGTTACTTGTCTGACCGCCAACAATCCATTGTATGGCAGAATGACATATCTCCCCAACTACCTGTCTCCATAGGGGTTCCCCAAGGATCCATCCTTGGACCCCTACTCTTCTCTGTTTTCACCAATAATCTAGCCTCTGCCACCAAACATGGCACACTCATACAATATGCAGATGACTCAACCATCATCTGCTCAGCCCAGTCCCTACCCAAACTGCAAAAAGTCACACAGGAAGCCTTTTCCTCTGTTGAAACTTGGTTATCCGATGCCCAATTAGTACTCAACCCAAACAAAACTAAACTACTCATCTTCCAACCCACCAAACATACTCAAAATAACTCTCACTTTAACATCACAGCAAAAGACAACACCACTATATACCCAACTGAACACACCAAATTGCTAGGAGTGGAAATAGACAATGAACTAAAATTTGACATTCACATATCCTTGACCATAAAAAAAGTCCACAGTAAACTAGGAGCGCTATACAGAAATAAGCAACTTCTCACCAAAGCAGCAAAGATTTCAATAGCAAATTCCCACCTTATCTCCACCCTACTTTATGCCTCTCCAATATATACCAACCTAAGGCAATGCGATTTAAACAAGCTAGAGACCTGCTACAACAAAATCGCCAAATTCGCCACAGGGGCATCCTACTGTAGTCACCACTGTCTCTCACTTGCTGAACTGGGCTGGCTTGTACTCCCTCACCTCCTTCAATGGTATCAATTCTCTCTTGCCCACAAACTAGGAAATCATCCACTAAATGTCCCATCCCTCCAGAATCTACTCCAACCCTATCGTACCACCAGACCACTAAGATCCAGCAACAAAAATCACTTGCAGATCACTAAAGCCAATAACTCTGCTGGTGAAGCACTATTGTCTTGCACCATAACCAAATTATGGAACTGCCTTCCACCCACAATTACCTCCATACAATCATGCACCCACTTCAAAATTTTACTAAAAGCACACCTAAAAACATGCTGGCTATGCCCTTGCAACTCCCACTCTAATATCACCCTCCCCATCCAACTACTACCTTTATTTCCACTCCAATAACTACCTTGATTATAGCAAGCTCAGATGCTCATAAGCCAGTACTTATTATACAGCAGGAACTTCTTCTTGTAACATTTGTTAATGTCTGTTATGTACTTCACAGATAAAGATTCTAGTTGTCTACTGATGTACTATGTTCTTCATCTGTAAATATGTTGTAAGTAATTGCTATGTAAATTGTTAATCGCTATGTAATCCAATGTAACTACTGTCTGTTTATTTTAACTGTGGAGCTTTTCTCCCCGGGCCTCCGCTGAAAATGGACCTATGTCCAGTCGGACACTCCCAGTCAACAAATATAAATAAATAAATAAAAGAGGGCCAGTGGGGCATGATATTTTTTTTTATTAGAATGGGCCTCCTTTTCATGGTGGGAGAAAAAAAATGAACAGTGAGTTGTTAGAAGTGAACAGGGCTGGAAAGAAACACATAACATAAAGAACTCCACAAAACACAAGCAGAGGGTGGTACAATACAAAGGGTTAGGAAGTGGCACACATACAATAAACATGATAACAGCATAAGAGGGGCATGGTGAGTTACAAAGTGGGAAGGGTGGAACCTAGGCAAGATCTACTACGTTAATAAAGGTTAAGTAATGCACACGTTTATATAATATCATCTCTGTGGTTTTGCAACTGCATGAAACCAACTTATAGGGATATCAGGAATGACAGATAACATGTTTTGTGGAGAAAGACCTGTCGAAAAAAGTGTACTGCAGCACAGGCACATATGTGTATAATTGTATATATGATGTACATTTTGTAGCTGTGGATTTGTAAGACAGATCCAGATACAAGTTAGGATAGAACCATGAACCTTAAATGTTGGAGGCAAACATCTGTCCATGAAGCCACATTTCAACACTAAAATTTATTGAAATGCATGCTCTTACAGAAGCAAATAGGCATCACTACATAAGCACAGGAAACTGCAAACACATACTACTGAACAAATAAAACACAGCATGCCATGTGTGAACAGTAATCATGACTGCTGCATGTACAACACATTTGTATGAGTTTATTATCCCTGATATGATATAATTACTTGCACCAGTATAGTATGCATAATTGTTTCTATTATGGTTCTGTGCAGTACGCATATGGTGATGTTGGCCTTCTGTGACCACAGCCTGGTAGTTGGGTATCATTAATGTGATGTGTCACATATAACATCATATAAACATGACTATGAGCATGCCAGCCAAATAAGGTCAGCGGTCCATGTATAAGACATACACATGGAAAACACAAACTTGCATTACTGTATTGCAAGTGTGGTGCAAACAAGTAGCAGCCACCTATGGAAATGTAACCTGCTGCTACAGCAGATTACCTCTGCAGGTTGGTCTTGCAAATGTCACCAATGTAAGCAGTCACATTGCACATGAAGACACACATGCCACAACTACTTATACCATATATGCAAGCAATGATGTGGATGTTGGAATGTGACTGGTTATGTGCAGGACATCTAATGCACAATAGCCATTGTGAAGCATGTAAACAGTGCATAAGGATTACATATAATGTGCCTTCTACAGCTGAGTACCATACATTGATTTGGCAATGTATGTAGTAGCACATAACATGGAAAAAGCACTGAATATAATCAGTTAAGAATGGACACATATGCTGCAGTATACAGTCTCTATATGTGAAATGCATGTGTAACTATATATATAGCATGTGTGTGCAAATGAGACATATGGTATAGTTTTGTACAACAGTAGCAAACATGCCACAAACATTGGTGTATCAACACTTAATAAGAACAACTTGTGTAGAAAGTCATGTTTATAGCCATGCAAACCTATGGAAATAGATGTCATCACTGCAAATATGTGACATAATAATTCTGCATGTGTGGGAAGGGAACTACGGAAATGCAAGTGCAAAAAGAAAAAGTTACATTATAATGGTGACAAATACATGTGTAACATGCATTGTATAGCATGGTCTTAAGAGGACTTGCTAGGAATATGTATGTGTGATTCATGTGAATGTGTTATGCAGTGATGTTACACTGTATTCTCTGGATAAATTATCTCAACAACTCCAAGTGGCATGCTAAAAGAAGTTGCAGTGTAATTCATGAACAATGCAGGCAATATCAGGATATGTCCAACCCATTAATAGTGCTCAAACATGATGATGTGTGCATCTGTGAAGAGAAATTGTAGTACTATGATCCAGAAAAGTAGTAGTTAATGAGGCTACATAGATACAGTCCTGTGAAGATGGCATGTAATATATCATAGTGCAGAATGCCTTCAATTGGTGACAGTGCTATCTCTGGGGAAGCACAATATGATCTGAGTCAGAGGAATATTTGCAAATACAGGGGTTCAGGACAGGTGCACATACATCAGGAATATCAAACTCAAATGACCATGAAGACTGTACAAGACTAGCATACTCAGCTGAGAGTCACAATCTCTAAAATAAAAAGAAAGATAGTCCGTGCAGCTAGGAATATAGTGTAGGAACTCCCCTCACATATAATTATGCTGATTTGAGGATTGTTTGAGACCTAGGAGCTGTGAGATCAGTGACATACATGGTGCATGTGTCAGTGATGCTCATATTTGCATGATATCACAGTAGTATCATTTGTTCCTGAGATGCATTTCATCCACCAAAGAAACTCACTGTAGAAAATGGTAGAAAAGCTTCCATATGAATTATTGTCATTAACACAAGTGCCTATCGTATTATGACAGTACTACATGAAATGAAAATATGTCTGCTCAGAGCATGCAATGCACTGTTAGCAATGGTAGACACATGCCATGACAGAACTGCCCAAATCAGTACTGCTCTACAGAAAGAGAAACAGGTGGTAACCCTATCAGCTAAGTTCACTAACACTGCATTTATTTATTTATTTAACATTTGTTTACTGGGAAAGTCCGACATCGAACAAGCCAATTTTCAACAGAAGCCTTGGGAGAAATGCTCCAAGTGCATGTCTTTGTTCCTTTCTTCCTCTCTCCGTGGAAAACAGTTTCACAGTACTCGTGTGTGTGTGTGTGTGTGTGTGTGTGTGTGTGTGTGTGTGTGTGTGTGTGTGTGTGTGTGTGTGTGTGTGTGTGCGTGTGTGTGTGTGTGTGTGTGTGTGTGTGTGTGTATATACAGAGCTTCATAAGTGTTTAATATAATGACAACTAGGACATTTTTAAGCCTAACTATGTATCCTAAATCTCTGACAAGTTTTGGTACCTTTGGCAAGTGTAAGCAGGGGCCTGGGAGATAAATCATTTACAGGCTGCCGGAGTCCATCAGAGACATTTTCTAAACTACCATAAATGCAAAATAAATACATAAAATTAACTGACATATTTTGTATTTTCTGACATTGTGGATTACAAACCATACATTAAGTAAAAACCAAATAAAGCACAAGCTATGTAGGATTAAACAATCAGCTAGCACAACAGAAAATGAACAGAGATGTTTTAACTTCTGGCCATGTAATTTGTGCTGTGATAATTTTTACTTCTGACATATTCTTACTACACTAAATATGCTTCCAACTGAAAAGCATTACCATGTTCAAGACCATACCCAAAGACTGGCTGCACTGTTACATGGTTACTTTACCTGTACAGTATGACTAGTCTGTTCTTTGGCTAGCCTAAGTTAATTAAATATTGTGCAGTTCAGCTGAAAGGAAAACAGCTGCTCCCTATAGATCAGCCTGTTGGCATACTTGTACAGTGCTAGACTGCAGTAGAAGAGATCTGGGTTTGAACAATAAACCTGAGTCTGAAGATAAATTGCAGAATGATAGCAGTGATCTGCCAACAAAATATTTTTCTGTCTTGGGGAAAGAAGTGAGGATTTGGCTCCCGAAAACCATCTTCTTTTGGAGAATAGAAACATCTTTCACCACCAGATTTGCATAGTCTGTGTGAGTCTAAGTATGCAGAAATGATTACATAGGTGGTCATGTTGCACTGAGGCTGTAAACATTGTACTCCTCCATTTAGACAAACTCTGATGAATAGAGACCAGCAATAGAAATGAAAAATTCCAAGTTACATAGCAGGACAACAAGCTAAGACTTAATTTTCACCACCTCCACAAAAAGGTAAGTTGAGCAAGGATCAAAAAGGTTGGCACAATCCAAGGATGACAGCTGGCCATGAAGATCATCCATCCACCTCTGCAAAAAAAAAAAAAAAAAACACTTCACACTAAATGTTCTACTTCAAACATACCAGTCTAGAAATTACTCTTCTTAATCCCCAGCTAGCATATTAACTAGGATATATTTCCTAGTATCACTAGCATCTCAAGGATCTGAATAACTGTTACACAAAGTTTACTATCATAAAATCGAAATTTACAAAACAAACTGTATTATTTTTCGAGTTTTAACACCAAAAATGCAAAAAATCCATTTTAAAGTAGGGTCGTTAAGCAGAGGGAAATGTCAAAAATGTTGAATCTCGACATTTGAGTCCGATTTGCGGTAAAACAATGAAAATATGTGATCCTGGTTTAAATGACAGTTTCCTTGTGTATGTGCATATTAATTCCACAGCAAACACATTTTCAGTGCTAAAATAGTGATTTCCATGAAGTTAAAGTGCTTTGTAATACAGAATAAGAAGTCCACGTCCCAATAAACAAAGTGTAATGAAAACATCAAAATGTTTACTGTAATGCCAGTGAAATATTACACACATTAAAGGTAATGGCAGATATATCAGAATGAACAATGGTGTGCCATTAATTGTACAAATCCTGTCAGTTCATCCCGTGTAGCCAGCAGATGTTGTATCATATGTTCTTTGTCAGACAGCCTACGTTTTTTCGGAGATGCTGGCACACAACACAGAAACTTCTGTTTAACATCCTCCAAATGGTTTTGCTCCAAACAAATGGCATGCAGCGCATCTGTGATGTACAGGTCCTTTTTACCCAAGAGAGACCTCAGCCTACAGTGCCATCCTTTACTGCATTCTGGCTCCTAGGGTAGCCCATGGTACATGTATCAGCCTGATTCCAAAAAGGGACATCAAATAGTGGTGGTTGTCTCTCTGTTGTGGAACCCCTCATGCCATACCATCTTGGCCTCCCTAACATGTAGTTATTTTTGAAGAACTCACATACAGGAGCACCCCTTTCCCCCAACACCTCCTCAATAGATGTGAAAGTGTCCATAATATGTTTTGTGCGTATGAAAGCAAGTGAAGGTATCTGCTTACATAACAGTGCAAATTGAGTATCTGTGCCATACACCTGCGTCAGGTTAAGCTTCTGGATCTGCCTCCATATAATTTGGCACAGATGAAACCAACATCCCTTTGCCATACTGTTAGGTAGATGCTTAATTATGCTGTTCACTGCCCCCTTCTCAAAGTCACTGAGTACCATCCTTGGCTGGAAATTCAGATGGAAGTCCCCACATAATGCCATTAGGGTTGCCCGTAACTGATCATAGCACTCCTTGCATTTGGACGGTAGGATGGCATACACTACAGGTACTACCTTGCTGTTGCTGGAACCATCCAAGCTGCAGTGAACAGAGTATACCTGTTTACACTCCCTGGTGCTAATGGGAAATATCCCATCAACAAGAATGTACTCAGAACTGCAGAGCAGGCCTAGATTACCCTCTGTAGTGAGAAGCACAACATCATAGGTATGGCTGCGGAGTGCACTGTGTTTAATGATGAAGTGTCCCTGCTTCAATGGTATAATCTCTTGGCTTAAATCTTTCAGTCTTGCTAGGTCTACTCTGGGATCTGTGCTGTTCCTACGCCTTACCCTATGCATACTCTGCTTCAGCTCATCAGTATTACTCATGGTGGTCACTACATCAGTGGACGTGGTTGCCAGGACCTCAGACACAATCCTGCATGGATCCTCAAGAGTCTGTTCAGCATGCCTTTTAATGGCTTGACGTACCCTAGTCTACTCTACCCTGACCACATCTGGTGCGTGAAAATGGCCAATGCTTTTCAGTAGCCTCTCCTCACCAGCACACTTTTCCATTAAACAATGGCCCTTACACCTCTGCCTTGCCTTCTGAGTGCAACACCAGTAATTCTTCTCAGGTTACTCTTTTCAAGGTAGTATTGATAACCATCGATGCAAAGAATTGGGCAACCTTTCTGTGATTTCACAGTGCCATGCGATGAGCCAATAAAACCAGGATAACTCATGGTCAGTTGGTCTGACATAGTACCTGAGCTCACCTACAAATCAACAACAGTAACTTGATTACTAAGAATGAATGGTATTACTGCTATGTAATACAGGCCTGTATCACTTGTATATATCACAAGTAACACAAACACAACCCATGACAAAGGGATTGCATTGCCAATGGAAGACATCTCCTAATGGACAAACATTTTTAAAATGCACTGACTACACATTTACCCTTTCCAAATACTATCTATACAGCTATACAGATAGACACCTAAGCCGATACATGTTTCCTGCCAACTAAAGCCTGCTGGTAATCACTACATAGAACAGTATACAGCTATAATTTATACCTACACAGGTACACAACATCATGATGTATTCTTTTCTATTGTGCTTTTCACAAAGTAATAACAATCATTGTCAGCTCTATCACTGCTTCATTCAACAAAGGGAATAATGCTTATAGCCAAAAGGAATTGTCCTACTACTATGTAATTAACCTTAAACATGACTATGCAAACAGCTGTCACAGCACACATTGACTATATGCTCATGTATCTACTGCCAATGTCAAATACTGACTACAATACACAACTCATACAATTTAAAAATCATATGCAGAGTTTGTAAAACCATTACAGCAATATGCTTTTCCATTTTAGTTAAATCTAATATATTACTCCTTGTAGATGTCACGGTTCAATGAACAATTAATACTTACAGCAATGTGTATTCACATAATACTGCTCATAATGAGCTGTACAAACACTATATGTTATAACTTTTGCTAATATACTATTATTTACATTAATCCACGGTGGTGCAGCGGTAGCATTGTTGCCTCACAGCAAGAGGTTCTCCCATTCGATTCTCGGCTGGAGTGCAGGGAGTGCCTTCTCTGTGGAGTCTGCATGTCCTCCCCGCGGTTGGCTGGGCATTCGAAAGACATGCATAAATGGGCGTGCCTTCGTTGAAGGTTGGACGTCGAGCTGGCACCTCGGCGTTCGTGAAAATCTACTGCCAATCATTAGTGGACTGGAGTTCCGCTGTGGCGACCCCTAACCGGGAAAAGCCAAAAGACAAACAACAACTGTTATTTACATTACACATTTAAACTACCTACTCACATATCAGTTTTACTCACCCTTCCACACTCAGAAAGTAATCTCCTTAGGTTATCAGGTTATGCATACACTTTACGTAAATAAATCCACCTGTTTCTCAATGTAATCAATTTAAATGACAGTCTTCACAACTGGCAGCTCTTTAATCATGTTGTCTTGTAGTTCCTCCCTATTTCTCCATTTTATTTACTGCGACTAGCAGATCTTCATCGCAGATTCATTTTCATCATCAGTGGACATCGCATTCATTTGTGTGCCATTCAGTAGTTCGAAATAAGGTCCTCGGCGGATTTATGGATCTGATCTTTTTTGGATGCAGATATTTCCCTTTTTGACATTATGACTGATGATTGGAGGACTGGGAGGTATGTGAACGGCGATTTTATGATAGTAAACCGTTACACAAATGTGCATCATTTTCTCTGCAGCAAAATGGAACATATTACAATGAAAATGGCAGAAAAACAATATTGGTCCTTTTTTTCTAAACCCATTGCTAAACTGAAGAAATACTCTAGACATCATTGAAGGTAATACTGAAAAAACGCCACAAGACAACTTCGGAGACTGCCGGTTTAAACCGAAAGTCTCCGAAGTTATCTTGCGGCATTTTTTCAGTAGTTTGGTGTTAGTTCGAGTTATTTATTTGGAATTATTGAAGGTAATATCATTTCAATGAATCTTTAGTGGCTGGATAAAATGAAAATTAACTGACCAGACCTCTTTTCCTTTAAGGTCTGCTTTCATTATGTAGTTATCATACAGATGCCAAACCTGCCAGATCTAAGAGAAGCTTATTCAGACTCTGCCACACCTTTCTGTGAGGGAAAGGTTAGTTTGTTTTTGCTTTTTTTTAACTGGCATTGCTCATTGCCTTCTTCTGTTTTGTATGTTGTGATTTATTTTCTTTACACTGTGTTTTACTTGTATTCTGCTTTTAATTGCATATTTAAACTATGAAATAGATTGCAACTGTGTCTCTTGTGAGTCACACAAAAATGAAAACAGGTCAATTAAGGTTAATTACCTGTGAAAAGAAGGTGGAGCTAGGAACTAAATACTTTAATAAGAACTTAAATTACCATTATATGTATTATTCACAAGGTCATATAAATATGGGGAGATTCCTCAAGATTGGAGACATGCGCTTATTAAACCTGTCTTTAAGAGAAAGGGGAGTAGGACAAACCCAGAGTCATATAGACCCTTAAGTCTGCTTTCATGTTGTGGAAAAATAATTGAGAAGTTAATACTGGATAGGTTATTGTCAGAACTGGATAGACTGTGACTTGAAACCATATATCAGCATGCATATGTTGAAAACAGATCTATTACCACCTGTAACATGATGTTCTATAACAATGTAATAACAGCTATGAATGAAAAATTGTGCTGTAATGTAATATATATAGATTTAACTTCAGCATTTGACAGGGTCATATACATAACATTGATCAATAAATTAGTACAACTAGGTATTGATGTACTCTTGATAAGATGGTTAGCTGCATGGCTTACAAATCGTACATAGCAAGTAAAATACAGCAACTGGACAGGTGAAATCCATGATTACAATCAGGGTGCCCCACAGGGCTCCGTCCTGGGCCATTACTTTTTTAGATTGTACCTTTCAGACCTAACCTTTTCATTTGAGGTGTTCTATAATTTATATGCAGACAAATTGAAATTGGGTAAACTGTTTGCATGTGTTACAGATAAGGAATGTCTGCAAAATAACTTGACTAAACTGACCATTTGGGCACAGGAGAATAATATTGTATTATTATTTATGTTATTTTAAATTTGTTGACCAGGAAAGTCTGACTGGATGCATGTCCATTTTAAGTGGAGGCCCAGGGAGAAAAGCCCCACAGTTAAATTTTAAACAAAATATAAGGTGTATACAGAAGGATCCAAATTTACATAGATAGTACCAAATTAAACATTGACTAGTAACATAGCATTGAAGCTTAAGATTTAACATATTTACATAGACTGAACACATCTTTTACAGTTTTAGGTTGAGACATTACATAATGGTGAACATGGTTAGTAGGGGTTGCATTTTTTACTTTATACAGTTGACTTGTGAGCAAGTTAGCCACAGTAGGGAGTATAGCAACAAAGAAAGCAAAGATTAGACATAGTAGGGAGTATAGTAGCAGTAGAAGAGACAGAGATGGGAAATTGGATAACAGTTAAGAAAAGCAGGAGGAGTAAGTAGCTTAAGTATAGAGTAAGAGCAGAGGTGTAAAGAGAAAAGTGTAGTGGATAGATAACAGAGTGTCCTAGCAGTGACATATGGGTATTGACTAAGGGGTTAGAATTAGAGGTGGAAATAAAAGGAAGTGAGAGAAGTTGCATTCTTTTGGTGATGAAGCTGAAGTCAGAGGGCAAGTGTAAGTGGAGAGGGTGGGAGGGGGTGTCAGCCAGGTGAGGAACCTGTGCATATCCATGTGTGCTTTAGGTGATCATTCAGGAATCTTTTGAATGCAATCTTTGAGCCTGCTGAGATAATAGAAGCAGGTAGGGTGTTCCAAACATTGCCTATATAGTTAGGGAAGAGGGAGTCCCCTGCTGTGCAGTTGGTCTTGGTGACCTTGATTAATTTTTTGTCGCTAGAGCGAAATTGTCTAGTTTTTGCCTGTAGTTCTAGTAGATTGGCCAGAGCTGGAGTTTTGTCTGGGAGTAGTAGAAGATTATGGGCAATGGAAAGTTGATGACAGTTTAGGAGATTAGGGAATTCAAGCCAGCCAAGTTGTTCTAGGGAATGGCAGTGGTGGGCTAGGTAGGGGGCACTGGTAGCAAATTTTGCAATTTGATTGTAACAGGTGTTGAGTTTGACAATTTCAGTTTTGTGTACATTGCTGAGAATTGGTGAGGCGTAAAATAGTGTAGAAAGGAGGTGAGTTTAAGCAATTGTTATCCTAGCAGGTTTTGTTAGAAATGGTTTATTTTTATATAGACTGCCCAGTTTTGTGGATATTTTTTCATGGTTTGATTTATATACTGAATAAATGTGAGGTTATTATCAATCCTAGCAATTTAGTGTGAGTGTCAGGGGAGATGACAGTCCCATCCCTGGACACAATATTAAATGGGCTGGGTATTGTGGTAGATTTGTTAGGTGCAAATAGCAACAGTTTGTTTTTTGGGATTTAGTATTAGTTTTTTGTTAAGAAACCAGATTTCAGTGGTATGGAAGGCTTTTTGGGTTATAGAGAGGAGTTTCTGAGGATCACTGGCTGAACAGACAAGTGTTGAGTCATCAGTATATTGTATAACTGTTGCACCTTGACAGATGCTGTGGAGGCTATTTGTAAAAATGGAGAATAGGAGGGGACTTAAAATGGAACCCTGTGGGACTCCTGTGGTGATGGGTAGCAGTGTGGATAGGTGCTGTCCCACCATACTGCTTATTGACTTCCTTGTAAATAGTTCTGAAACCAAGCTAATGGTTACTAAGGCCAAGGTCAATAAGTGTGTGCACTAGTTTAAGATGGTTGACCATTTCAAAAAAACTTTGATAGGTCCAAGAATATGGCAGAAGTTAGATTGCCCATGTGTTTGTTTTGGTTGAGGAGAATTGTAAAAGAGAGTAGGGTGGTGGTTGTGCTATGTACAGGCCAAAATCCATGCTGGGTAGGAGAGAGAAGCTGGTTGTTAAGCAGGTATGGCATAAGTTGGTGGTCTATACATTTCTCAAGTATTTTAGCTGGTGGAGTCAGGATGGCTATGGGGTAATAGTTGGTAAGGTTGGTGGAGGTAACGCATTTATGGAGGAGGATAATATGGGAGGTCTTCCAGATGGGTGGTATTGAGGTTTCTGAGATAGACCTGTTTAGAAGGATGGATATAGGGAATACAAGTTCATTGGCAGCCAACTGAAGGTATTCAACAGGTAGCCCTTCAACTACTAGTGTAGTAGGTTTGAGTTTGGATAGCAACCTTTTGACATAGTTGGTAGGGATGGGTTGAAACTGGAAGCTTGTTTTAGGTCTAACTACAAGTTCTGGGCAATTAGTAATATACTGATAAATTCATCAAAAACTAAGCATATGATATTTGGGGGACATAAATTGAAATGTGAATATTTAATACAGCACACAGTGATTGAAACTCTAGACTCATTTAAGTACCTGGGTATATGGGTAGATTCAGCTATGACTTTTTCTGATCATATCAACCAATTGTGTAATGATAGTTATAGAACTATGGGTTGTATAGAAAGATTTATAAAGTCTAGAAAATCAAAAACTTGAGTATGGAATAAGAATATGTAAACTCTATAGGAAAACAAGTATGAGTAAAATGGAAATAGTAGAGGTGAAATATACCAAGGACATCCATGAATGTGAACATTTAAGTTATTATGAAAAAATATCTGAACTTAGACAGTTTCTCTTACAAATATCTAAGAGAAGATCTCATTCAGGTATATAGGACATTTATAGACAACTACATCTGAGAATGTTTGGGGTCATCAAACTGTACTTGAGAATCATCAGACTACCTATGTAGAAGATTCTGTAGCAATGAGAAGTGTACTATTTGGTTCTCTGACAGAGTAGCTGATGCATGGAACAGACTACCAAATTACATTAAAGCAAGTAGTAGTTTAGATATTTTTAAGAACAGTCTGGACACTTATTATGGGAACAAGTGTTTTGGTATATTGGCAAGCTAGAAGGGCATTAATGCCCATGCTTGAAATATTTGTATGTATGTATTCAATCTAAGGGGTAAAATAAAACATTTTAAGGCTTAATTGGCAGAGCTCACTCAGAGTGGGCCACAGCTTGCTGTGAGGGAAAGGTTAGTTTGTTTTTCATTTTTGCATTTTGTATTGCTTCATTGCCTTCTTCTGTTTTGTATATTGTGATTTACTTTCTTTACAATGTGTTTTTCTTGTACTCTACTGTTAATTACATATTTAAACTTGAAAAGACACTACAGCTATACTCTTTAAGTCACACAAAAATTAAGTTTATCCCCCAGGCTCCCACTTCGGAGCTGCTGTGTTTTAAACACATCTGGTTTTCTAGCTGCTGGCCTTAGGTTAATTTCACCACATATTTCCTTCTCTCTCCTCTTTTATTAGTTATTACAAGTAAGCAAAATTATCATTTTGTGAAATTACTCCCCTTCAGCTATTTCAGTTTATTGGCCATCACTCTCCATAGAGCCGTAATACAGAGTGCCCACCCCCTTCCAATATATCTTGCTCTTTTAAAATGAGTAGCTTTCCCCCTAGATAGCTAAAGCTTAAGTTATTCCCTCTTTCATATCTAACTTCTTAATACATACTGCAGCTCTTAGGATATTGACCCATGTTTTCATCTTAACTTTAAAATTTGCAACATCTACAAAAAGTCCACCAATTATTGGAGATCCCAGATTCTGCCGTTCATTAGTCATCTTGGGATTAGGGCTTCTGTTTTGCTCCTGGTGAAAGAAAGGGCAGAGTGTGTTGATTCCTGGCTGTTTCTGACTGAGCAGTGAGTATCTGTGTTTGACCTTTCTTATTGATCTGGTTGCTATTCAAGGCATATACCAGGAAAAGGCTACAACAAGCCTACAGACCCTTGCATCATCTGGGACAGGACTGTTGAGCACCAAAGAGTCTGTGGCCTTGGGACTGGTGCTGCTCTTTTGCTTAAAGTGAGAGAAGAAGAAAAGGAACATTGTTTCCCAGCAGTATGAAGCTGTGCTGAGACCACTAGTCAGGTGGTCTATATTAGAGCATCGAAGTTTCAAAGCTTCGAATGTTCTAATATCGAACCTTATTCAGCGAAAGCTAAAAACATTGCACATACAGAACAGCAAATTTTTTCCTAGGGAAAAAATTTGCTGTTCCAAAACACATACACACAACACAAGCACACCAAACCAAAAGCAATCCACACACATACACCTAAAACCTTACACCTAACCCTACACTAAATTATACACACACCACTAACTATCCACTTAACTTAACCCAAACCCTAACCCTAAGGTCTGTCACTATCGCACACTCACCTCACTCGTGCCCTAACCCTAACTCACCTACCCCACCCTAACCCTCATGTCCACACAGTCGCACACTTACCTGACCTGCACCCTAACCCTAACACACCTAACCCGCCCTAACCCTCACATCCACACAATCACACACATACCTAAGCCGCGCCCTGACCCTAACTCACCTAACCCGCTCTAACCCTTACGTCCACACAATCGCACATATACCTAACCCGCACCCTAACCCTAACTAACCTAACCCATACTCAATCTCAGACTTACCTGAACCAAACCAGTAACTTTCCACCACATTGCTGAAAATACCGAAGCAACAGAAACGGACAACCAAATTTTTTCCCTAGGAAAAAATTTGGTTTTCTGTTGCTTCAATATTTTCAGCTTTCACTGAATAGGGTTCTATATTAGAACAGTCAAAGTTTTGAAACTTCAATGCTCTAATATAGACCCATAGTCATGCAGCAGCCATTCAAGTTGAATTCCCTCTTTCCATCATTTTTCACAAACCTAATTCTATCTTTTCAGTAACCATTTATTGATTTGCTACTGTTTAACTTAAATTAAGAATATCTCCCTAAATATTTCACCCCTAAATCATCAGGGTCTACTTATTATTTCCATCTCCCATGTTTGGCCTTGCCCTGTATAGATGCAGACACCTTGAGTTGACCTTTTTCCTGTAAAAGCACCCTTGAAATTTCACCAGTACCTAGTTGCACACAGAACTGCTAGTTTACATTAGTAAACACTGCTCCCGGAGTTGCAAACCAAATACTTCTAACATTACTTTATAGTCTCACTTCAATGGTCTATTCAATAAAAATGGGTCTCTTGCCATGGATATGAACTTTCCCACTATAGCCTTGTGGTGGATAGGGGCATCCTGAGGCAATGTAGAAATTGCCTCATGTTTACTGACAACCAGTTAATTCTCAAACAAACTGATATGGTATGTGAGAGATGTATTTATACAATGCAACTGGAGGCAAAGCTCTCATATAAAGCATTATTAATGTAAATCAGGTTGTCAGTAGTACACACACTGCACTCATCACACACAGTTCCAAGCAGACATATGCTGAAGCACTTAAATGTAACCTTCCTAAGCCCTAAAGACCTCCTAGACAAAGTACACATAGCAAATAACCTCAGCAGCCTCACATGCACCATTTCAAAACAACACTCCTATCAACACATCCAGCCACATTTCATGGAGCCTCTATTTCTAAGCCCATGACACAAGCCACCATGCAATCCAGCATTCTGGTCATGCAGACTCAATTGTGAGAGACACTGAGATCACTCTCACTAGGCTGAACAAGAAGTAAGTCACGGTCAGTTTCTTATCCAGAGGCCAGGATCTTCCACATTACTTACACACACAGATCATTGGACTATAAGTACCAGTAAGACTCAGTCATAACTGATGTGAGTGTAAATGACCTATGGCATATCTCCTTAGACTATATGATGAGAGACATCATGGAGATCTTGGAATATGTGTCCCAGGATGGCATGAGCCTAGCACTGAGCAGCAGTCCACCTTCTCCAAGGATGTTGCCACAATACAAGCAGAACATGACTGTCTTTAATAAATGGCTTAATTTCTGGTGTCATTCTAAGGGGTCCAATATTTGTCAGCTTGGAAGGAGATGGTCAACAGACCACGCTGCTTTCCAGGGATGGTCTGCACCTCTCCCCTCTAGGCTTTTGAATATTAACCAAAACATTGTCCTCCCCCATAGTGCCTTTTCTAGGCAATGCCAAACTGAACATACTTACAACATAGCAAATCAAAGCCAAGGAAATCTAAAAGAGTTACTGCTCAGTGCTAGGAGTCTAAACAAAAAACACTCCCCACAAACTCTCCTCACCCTAGAGAATGCTGTCATCTGTGTGGTCACTGAGACATGGTTTAAAGTCGTGGACAGCACACTGGCAGTGCAAGGTTATAATGCCTTCCACACCTTTAAACCAGCTACTACAATGACAGGGACTAAAGATGGAGGTGTCTTGATTTACTCAAAACATAAAAATGCCTCAAGGCTGGTCAAATAGGACAATGCACTTGAGCTTCGTCAACTTAAAATCCAGGAAACCCATAACAGGTATTTAAAGTTATTGGAAACACTCACCATCCAACCCAACACTGTATTCATGGGCAGTATTAATTACCCCACTATTAGCTGAGAATCATATATGATACAAAACATACAGGCACTGAGATTCCTGGATATTGTAAACACAATCTCCCAGGACCAGATTGTCAATACACCAAACAGGGGTTCAAACATACTGAATCTGGTCCTCAGTAATATGGGGGAGTACTGCACACACCCTAGTACAATGTCATCTCACAGTAAGGTCAGACCACAAAATGGTGTCCTTTGAAATAAATACCTGGAATCCCAGCTAAATCTGGAATATTCAGTAACTACTCTAAGTCTAACTACCTACTATCAAGTGATAACCTGGCAAAATTTCAATCACCATAAACTCTGAAAACACTGCTGACTACAAAAAACTGCTCACAGAAACCCTATCCAAGTATGTTAATAGCTGCATAGAGGCAGCTGTACTCACCAAGAAGAAGTACAGACCTAAATAAAAAAAACAAGTCATCCTGGTGGAATCACAGCATCAATGGGCTATTTACCAGAATGAAGAATATCTATGGCAAAAATTAGGAGGTCTAGCACGCAGCAGGATAAAAGCACTCTCATCAAACTAAACAAACAACTCAGAGGACAAATAAAGTCTACCATAGCTGAACTTGAGGTAAATGTGGCCTCACTGGCCAAGGAGAACCACAAGACTTTCTTTAGGTATGGCATAACCTCAAAGGCAGTACAAAATAGAGCTAATTGTTAATGGGGCCACCTATACTGAGCCAAAAAATATAGCAAGCCTACTGGCCAGCAATTTCAGCTCTGACTTTACCTCTCTCTCTTCCTCAACCTTCCCTCAGGAAATACCATCAAATATAACTCCCCCTGCTATCACTAGGGAACAGATCCTTAATACTCTGTCTAAGGCCAAGAACACTGCATCAATGGGCCCAAACAATATTCCAGGATGCCAAAATAGCACAAAACATGACCTATCAGGTCATCTGGAGTTGTTATTTAACTGTAGCTTCAATACAAACTTCATGTCTCATGAATGGAGAAGAGCAACAGTCATCTCTCTCTGCATAAAGGTTAGCCAGCTACTGACCCTGGAAACTACAGAGCCTTAAGTCTCACTAGTTTCATATGAAAAGCCATGGGAAGAATTATCATGTAAATGATGATCAGTCCAGACGCTAGACCCAACCCAATTTGGTTTCATCAAGGGCAGGTCTACTGAACCTGGTTGACTTATTTGAGAAGGTAACCAATGCAATGGTGAGAGCTGAATGGTTCACACTGCCTACCTAGACCTGGCCAACCCACTTGACACAATACCCAACTCAGGCATTATTGAAAAACTCAAGAGTTGAGGTTTAAACCCTTATGTCACCCTGTGGATAGCCACCTGTCTTACAGACAGGACCCAGGAAGTTAGAATTGGGGAGTCCACATCTAAAAGGAGGCCAGTCTCAAGCAGAGTCCCTCAGTCCTGGAACTGCTCGTTTTTGGCATTTACTTCTCTGAAGTCAAAACTAATGTCAATGGCTCCTGGCTGACTCAATTTGCTAATGATTGCAAATTTGGAGTGGTCATAGAATACTCCACTAACACAAATTTTCTCCATGAAGGGCTGACACAGACAAATACATGGTGCCAGAGCCATGGACTAAAACTGAATGCAAAAAAAATGCAGATTAGTATCCTTCACGAAGTCATCCACTCCTGGTAACTATCATATTGACAACAAACCCCTAACAGTTGACCCAGTGGTCAGGGACTTGGAGACACATATAGACAGTGATTTAGGCTTTGACCATCAAAATTCATTCTATGTTGTGCAACTTATAAACAAAGGTATGGTATATTGTCCAAGGAAGTCATTGCTCCATTATATTTGGCATTTGTCAGACCTATCATTGACTCCATTATATTTGGCATTTGTCAGACCTATCATTGAGTACAGGCATATCCAACAACTGGAATGTCTACAGAGGCTCCTACCTAAAAGAATATAGGAAGGGTGTAAGTAACATGCCCTATGCAGACTGCCTTGAGGCCCTCTCCCTGTATTCTCTTGCCTACAGGCTTTTGAGGGGAGATCTATGCCTGGCGTACAATGCATTGACAAACCCCACCCTGATGGACCTTCTGCATATCTGCAAAACAATCCACACCAAAATCACCCATTCTAAAGACTTAAACCTTACCTGTGATATAAATAGGGCCTGCTAGAAAGACAGGTATGTATCATAGAGACAACCAGTTCTTTGGAACAGCCCCCCCCCCCACATCCATGTGAAGCAGAGTTCTTGCCTAACCCAATTCAAGAGTCACTTGGACAATTGGATGGGGAACAAGAAATGTATCTCTGGTTTGATAACTATGTCTGTAATGGACATAGGTAGCTTGTAGATGGTTCATCTCCTAGGCCCCTGCTTGTAAATGTTTAATCTCCAAAGTCTGCTTACACTTATCAAGGGTACCAGAACTTGTCAGAGATTTAGGATGTATTGCTAGGCTTAAAAAGGCTATTGTCATTGCTAACCTAGTAAACACTTATAAACCTATGAGATGGGGAAGTGTTAAGTTTCTGACTATGATAAACTATACTGGAAGATGACATGTCAGACATGCATTTGTTGAGAACACTGTCAGTGGTGTGTCATAAAATGATTACACACAGTCACCGGTATGCCATAAAATGACTACACATAGCTGGGCATTCCCTGATCATGTGCTCAGTCTACTGATTAGGATCACAGTCTGCAATTTATTAATATAAGGGCTGCAGTCAGAAAACTGCAGAGTACCTGTGTAATGGAACATTCCTGGTACTATGTAACATACATGCAATTAAACTGATAACTTAAACCAAAGAAGGAGAAATTATTAACTGTTTACACTCAAGAAGTAAGAAGGAATGCTTGTCAGTATGTACTCTTAGAATTAAGTGCTAATGATAATTATATACTTTAGCCAATGACTGATAGAGTAGAAAGGTGCTGATTTTAGTTACAATACACTTTAAAGGCATGCAGACAAAACTGCCTGTAATTACTTATCCCACTACCAGTGTTAGTCTACTTTTTTCACATCCCATGGTTAGTTAGACATGAAGCAACTGTAGAAACATCAACGCTATTAAGATAACCATTGTGTTATTAATTGAAACCTGCATTGTGGGTCCACAGGGCATAGAATAAGCTACTGATAATTAAATGATTGAATAGATAGTATGTGGTCTCATTAATGGACATTTTAGCAAATGATGGATAAACAGCTGCATAATTAGTCACATGGGTCCATTTTAATTTATAAGAAGGTCTTTGTGAAGGCCATAGCGCTAATGGTTATTTCCATCAGTCCTTCTTCTCTCTAAATGTTCCCCTTAAAGTGCATTGGTCATTTTCTGAAGCATCTTTGTTATACAACTAATTTCATTTGCAAGTATACTGCTCATCTAAAAGGTGTAGTTATTTTGTAAAAATAAAAAATAAAGTTAGTTGTACTCTGATTCTTTTAGTTTCTCTGTTTACTCAGTTTTTCTCTTTTACCACACTAAGAACCTCATTTGGTTAGCTAGATGTTATATATAATGTTAGGATAAAAGTGCTATATTTAAAAGCATGATGGAAATTAGATATTTACCCCACCAAGTGGCAAAGAGCAGCTTCCTGTTTTTGCCCAACTGCATTTCCAAGACAATTAGAAGCATCAGCATGAAGAACAGAGGGTGAGAAAATGAGATCGTATTCCTGACCTACAACTTCAGTTTCATCTGAGATGAGATTTTTTTCATTGTTTTTTTATTTATTTAATCACTTACTTTATTTTATTGATCAAGTTAAATTTTGATTTCTTAATAACAGCTGTGAGTGGCCTTCGAAAGACATGCGTGAATGGGCGTGCCTTCGCTGAAGGTTGGGCGTCGGGTTGGCATCTCGGCACCCTAAAAATCGACTGCCAATCATTAGCGGACCGGAGTTCCGCTGTGGCGACCCCTAACCAGGAAAAGCTGAAAAGACAAACAATAACTGCTGTCTAGTTTACAATTTAGGCATGCACTTTTACAATTTTTACAGATGTGGTTTTAAACATATTTCAGCATCAATGTTTTCTTTCTTTTTTAATTTAAATTGAGGGTGCTTTAGACATGCAGAGTTTACACATATAGCATGTTTATATTTGCCATTTTTATCACTTTTTCTTGTGTTCTGAGTCTTACGTTTTATAACCAGATTTTTATTTTTACACTGCAGATATTGGGTATGTTATAATTCTGTAATAAGTTTGTGATTGTCAGTCCTTGCACAGTTTAGTTATTGATGTTGTTAAGGGGTAAGTAATTTTTATATATGTGCACATTTGTTGTTAAAAATCAGTTGTATTTCTTAAATTGAATCTTTACAGATAAATATAGAAAACAACTACTAGAAGTCATAAAAAGGTGTTGCTTAAAGTCCTGCATGTATGGAGAATTTACATGATAAAGAAACACTGCCCTCTTGGGATTTTTTTTGTATTTTTATGTAAAATTATGTTAGAGTAAACATTTGCTTATTATGTACTCTTATATTTTTTGATATTTATTTAAATGGGGGGGGGTGATACACACCACTGGTAGAAAAGTCTGGAAACAACTTATTAGGCATTGTTTCAAAGTATCATAACTCAAAAGGTAGAACTGTGTTTGTGACTGAAGGGCAATACAATAGATGGAATAATAAAAGGGGTAACATGATACATCAAGTGATTACACAATGTCCTCTTCCATGAACAAAGCCTCTGCAATCCTGAATTGGCATATGACACAGAAGACTAACAGATCCAGTACCCAGTACCCAATGAGGGACTGAGCCTGCAATGCCAAATCACTGTGTAATTTTGCATTATTGAAGGGCACAAATGTGGTGAAAGTGCCTCAGATATTCTTAGTGTGCATTGTACACTTTTCATACATTTGTGTTTTATAACTAATTTCATTTTTTGATATGCTCCTGGTGTTGAAAACAAAACAATGATTATGACTTTTATATTATTTAGTTTCAATGTTCACTCAATTTTTCCTCATGACTACCAAAGAAATTCATTTCATCTTAGTTACTGGCAATGATTTACATACACCAGCACAGCATTCTGAGTAACTGAAAAATCATTGTACTTCATTAGAGGAATAGCTACTTACTAATGCTAGAGTTGTACAAATAGAGCATCATATATATTGCTTCAATGCAGAGCATTTCATCTATAAGACATAGTTGGTAAATTATATTTCTAGGATACAGTCTCCCTTGCTATTGCACTTATCATGAAAAATAGAAGCTTAAGAATTAATTTTGCTAGTGAGGCATAGTGTTTTCAATCTTTCATGATGTCAGGTCAGGAGGGTTTTTTTTGGTTTCAAGAAACATTTCAAGGGGTGGTGCTTATCAACAATTTTAATTGCCCAAATAACATATTTTTTGCATCTAATACTGTAGAATTTGATGTGGTATATAGTAAGGAGATCACGCCCATCACAACAGTCTGACTAATTACATGTGCGATGGAAAGTGTCACAGTACACCTTAAGAAAAATCAATCTTTCTTTGACACACTCCTTTAATTTATGCAATCATAACATTTTTATGGCCTTAAACAGTCTGATTATGAGTTCTAAAATACAACCTTATTTACTATACAATGTTACATACTTCATATATACCCAGGATAATGATTAAGCAGTCTTTCTTTCTTCTCATTCAGACAAATATAACATTACAGCCCAATTATTGACTGATTCATTGATCTTTACATGTAGATTTTTAATTAAGATCCTCATGCTCAGCCTTAGGCTTTTCACATTAAGTAGCACCCATAATCATCACACATCAGATATTTGTACATGTAAGTATAAAGTTATAACAATGGCAGGTTTGTCATGAATATCTTTACTTCTAACCACAATTGCAGGTCTTTTGTATCAGTGAAATGATACAGCTATCATACAAGGTGCAATACACAGACTATGGACTATGAACTGACTGCTCATCTGTGAACTGTACAAGGACACTTTAAAAGCAAAAGGTCTTGACTCATTCTCACATATCCTTTTCCAATGCTAGCCCACTCTCTATTCTTCTCTGTGTCAACATTTTGTAATAGAGCCATCTAATAAGACTTTTCTGGAAAGTAATGATAACAAATTCAATTAAGAAGTGGACTGAGTTCTGAGTCCAAGTTGAAATTTCAACCAGAGGAGTAGTTAAAAAAAAGTAATGTAAAAATAATAATGGCATTAGTTTGGTATATTCTTCAGGTAGCCATTTGAGGATAATTAAAGTGTTCTGTCTCATATTATTGTCCACCTTCAACCCTGTTTGAATGTCTGAAAACCATTGTGTCATAAAGGGCACTATTTATTTATTTATTTAGTTAGTTAGTTATTTAGTTATTTATTTTAATTTATTTTCATTTGTTAACTGGGTAGTGTTCGACTGGGCCCTAGAGCACGTTTTCACTGGAGACCTGGGGAGAAAAGCTCCAAAGCAAATAACAAAAAAAATTGTGTATAAAAGACTTTACAGCAAGCAAGGGAAACTTAATGAGCATAAGAAGAATAAATAATGTACATATACAAAATTAACAGTATGTCAAAAATTATACCAGTATATACAGAAGGAGTCAGAGTACAAACTTTATACATATATGAATTGTGGCATCAGAGATAATATTATGCACAGAGATTTTAAACACTGCATAGAAATGAATAG
Organism: Protopterus annectens; assembly: GCF_019279795.1. Lineage (NCBI taxonomy): Eukaryota > Metazoa > Chordata > Ceratodontiformes > Protopteridae > Protopterus > Protopterus annectens. The sequence goes on from NC_056730.1 coordinate 762,861,588, forward strand.
TAAAGAGGAACAATTTATGGTGTCCTCATTCATTGTGCATTTAAGTGTACATAATTTGCAAAGTTGCTTTGCAGGAGTAGTATGAGAGTTAATAACTGCATTGGGAAGAATGAAAAAACAGAGAGGAAAATTGGGAGGGGGGTGTATCAACCTGGAAACCAGCATGGGCAGATTCAGCTGGATTTGAGATGTTCTCTGGTTTTGGTTTTAGAGGAGGAGGAGTTTGGAGAATTTTGAATGTGTTGGGGGAGAGCATTCCAGGCTTTGGCTATTTTATTTGAGTAGAGACAGTCACCATGGTAGTTATGGGAATGGGTTCTTTTTAGTAACCGTCTGTCAGAAGATCTGAGGGACCTAGTATTGACTTGAGGCAGAACTAGGATGAAAAGTGCAGGACATTGATTAGGATTTTGTAATATTTGGTATGTGAAGGTAAGCTGCTTGAGAGTCAGTAGGATGGGAAGTTCAAGCCAATTTAGTTGTTGGAGGGCAGAACAGTGATGAGATGTGTGTTGATGATTGCTGGCAAATTTTGCAGTTTTATGGTAGCAGGATGATAGGTTGTTCAAGCCAGTTTTCCGCAAGTTAGTAAATTTGTGTAAGCAGTAGAGAAAGGTAGACAGGAGCTGGGATCTAGCAGTGGCTAGTCTAGCTTGGTTAGTCAGGAAGGGTTTGGCTCAGTAGACCCACGTTTGGCATGGACTTTTTTGTCTGGGAAATGAGAATGTTAAATTTCAGCCTGCGTCTATAGTTACACCTAGGAGTTTGGTATGGTTTGTGGGTTCAATTTTAATTCCATTTGAGGAGTGAATAAAGAGGGCAGATGTGGGTTGATTGGTTGCTTTATTTGTGAAAAGCATAAGTTTGGTCTTGTTTGGGTTTAAAATGAGCTGGTGGTTTGATAGCTAGATTTCTATTTCCTGAAATGATCAGGAGTCAAAGTCTTGTTTTGAAGTTCTTGGAGAGTTGGGGCAGAGCAGATAAGGGAAGTGTCATCTGCATATTGTATGATTGTGCTGTTGGGTAGCTGAGCTTATTGTATTTGTAAATAGGGTAAAGAGGAGAGGGCCAAGTATGGACCCTTGGGGTACGCCAGTGGTTACTGGTAGCAGTGGTGAGATATTTTTCCCACTTTGTAGCTTGTTTCCAGTCAGATAGGTAACTGTGAAACCATGTGAGTGTTGGTGAGCTGAGGTGGTAGGTGGCAAATTTGTTTAGGAGAAGTTGGTGGGAGACAGTGTCAAAAGCTTTTGACATGTCAAGGAAAGTTGCGGAGACTAGAAGGCCATTATTCATGAGGTGATGAGTGGTGTCACTGGAAGATACTAAGGCTGTGTTTGCACTATGTTTAGGTATGAAACCATGTTGTGAGTGGGACACTAGTCTTTATAGTGTTGTTTAAACAAGCACAGACAAAGACTTTCAGATATGAACATTTTAATAAAGTTTTGCTTCTCAAGAGAGTAGTATGATGCATACATTTGCTCTTCAGTGTTGGCAAAAACTTATAATAATTATGTTTCTGTTCTATTGACTGTTAAGTGTGACTATTGTATTACTTCTAACATAATTTTAACTTGTTTCAGACTATCTGTTACATCCTAACAAGTATACAGTGGAACACATCCCTGTGAAGAAAGCAGACCTTACTTATGCAATTTAGTCTTTTTTATCCTAGTAAGAAAATGTAGAATTCAGTAACTGATTTCATATTACCTGAAAAGCTCAATGTAATTTGTCAGAATAAAACAACAAGTAAGCTTGGATCTTCCCATGAGACTGAACAAATGACATAACTTTTAATACGTCTCCTGGATCTTCCTACTTCATGTAGGCCCAATAGAACTGTGTGTCCCAAATCATTGTCAAGCCCCTTTTTTACATAGATTTGGGCTGCATGTCAGCTATCACAATTTCTCTCCAGTCAATGTCTCTCTCCTACCATCTTCAACAGTGGTGGCTGACTGTTGTAGGTCTTCTCTCATATAATCCATGCATTTCTTTGCTGGAGACCCTTGTTTTCTAATGTCTTCTTGCTGTCTGTACCAAATCTACTAAGATAAAACAGCCACCTCTTGTTCTGAAACGGGTAAAATAAATTGTCATCAGCAAATGTCATATCTGCTTCAGTAGTGAATACTGACTGTTGTTTTAGTGTTAACTCCTCACCCCAAAAGACAGTGGGCAGGATTCACGAAGCCTCCGTGTAAGAGTTATAACTCATACACGGAGGCTGCAGTTAAACGGAGTGATGTCAGCATGCTCTGCATATTCATGAGAGCATGCTGAATCACACCTAAAGCTAACACCATCCGTGTAAGACAGTAGGGGGCGTGTCCGTAGGCCAAGCCCTGTAAGCGGACACGCCCCCAGAAGAGTAAAAGTGCCCAAAGTAAACACCCACGACAGAGTCCATGGAAATGTGAATAAACACAACACAACACATGCCCCCACAGACTACGAACATAAAATGTACAAATGAACATCTCATAATTTTTTTTTAAATTGTAAAGATGTTTAACCGTGAGTGCGCTCGTTTGCGCGGGCGTGCCCGTAGCGCAGCCACAGTTAGCAGTCAGTGGGAAAGCATATAGGAACTAAATATGCAAAGTAAGCCAAGATGCAATAGCGTAGCGGTAGAGATGTTGGCTGAAGAGCAGGCATTCATGGTTCGAGTTCCCAGAACACCAATTTTTATTTTTAGCAAAATAAGCACAAAACAAGTCCCTGACAAATATGTACACATAAAATCACATGTTATGTAAAATGTAATGAAATAGCCCATTTATATTGAAGAAATGTGAGGTAACAAAACAATAAAAAATGCCAGATGTGCCCATAGCTGAGCTACAGTTTAACAGGGTGAGTGCATCTGCCCGTAGGTGAGCAGTGGTTTAACTGGTGCAAAATGAGTGCCCATAACTGAGCAGTGGTTTAACACGCTGAATCTATGTGCCCCTAGCTGAGCTGAGCGTAATATGCGTGCTGATAGCCAAATGAGGCTTAAACCAGCATACCCCGTTTGCGTGGAGCTGCGCACCGTGCAAACAAGCTAACCGACGGGCAACATTGAGCAAGCCGTATCAAAACTGCCTTTACACAGACACACCCCTCAGCTTGTCTAGACAGTCATAAAAAATAAAAAGTAGTGGCCAGGTTCGAACCCAGGATACTATACACCATAGTCAAGGTACTGAACCACTAAGCCATGACAGCAGTACCTATAAATGCAATAATAGCAAATATATAGGAATGAATACAAACTGGAGCATGACAATGCAGGTTTAGTGAAGTTGATACAATTCCAAAATGGCCAATCACAGATATGTGCGGGGAAAAATGGACTATATAAGCCCCATAGGCGGGAATACACAGCATAAACTATTGTAGAACTGACTTGCAGCCAGAATGACAGGAGTAGGTGAGGGTAGTTGCTTTCGAGCACAGAGGTGGGGCGTTGAGGAGTCCAGGTACATGGTCTGGCTCCTAGTCCACAATCATGAGGCCCAACTCATGCAGGGCCAGGTCCTGTGGGGAGCATATAGGGCTGAGGCGTGGGACCGGTTGGCTCATGATCTCAACAGTGCCACAGGGATTCCAAGGACTGGTGAGCAGGTCCATCACCACCATGCGGACCTGAAGAGATGCAAGCAGGACCAATTGAACCTTTGGATCCAGGAGGCCCAGCAAATGCCCAATGCCCCACTACTGAGTAAGTTACATTTAATTATGTATGTAAGAAATTAAACTAGCTGATATTATGGAGATGTGTATTCCAATATTACTTCATTTATATTACAGCTGCAGGTGTCCGTTCTGTGAACTGCAGAGCCTATGGCGATAGGCTGGTGTGGTTGCACCACCAGGCAGGTCAGTAATCCACTGCCAGTAGCTGTAAAGAAATATAAAAGTATGACAGTCAGCAAAAGAGTGCAGTGTAGTCACTAAGTAATAAAATGTGCAAGTAACAGTGTAAAAGTGTTTGCAAGTATTGCTTGATTACAAAAGTGTGTTGCAGTCTGTAATCCAAACAGAAAAATGAAAATGTCTGACATAAATTCTGAAATAAAGATGCCCCACCTGTAAGAAAATAGTACACAACCTGCAGCAGGCTGAAAAGTACAGCTGCAGAAGATGATCAAATCACATGTGTGAAATATATCCCTGTTGAAATACTGAAACATGACAGAAGTGAGACTGCTGGAAAGGATTGTAATAACTACAGGTAAAACATGTCAATAAAGCCTAGAAGTAAGTACCATCCTGAATAGTGAAATGAAAACAAGTGAGAGAGTGTGAGAAAGTGTCATGAATCCAGCAATACAGTAGTAATAACCCCTGAATAAAGTATACTGCAGTCAGTACAGAATGAAATGCATGTGAGAATCAAAACCAAACAGCGAAATCTGTTCAAAGTGTTGCTGCATCTGGAATGTGTATCCCAAAATCTGGATATGTTGCTCTCAGTCTGCAATATGCAGATAGTATGATTGTCTGATATACCAAACATCCACACTTGTCTATAGCTATATAAAGCAAATGTAGCAGGATGATGTAGCTGAACAAAGCTAGATATGAATGTGTATGAAGAACAATAAAATGTATATTGATGTTGCAGTAACAGTCCTATCACCAAGTTGAAGTAGTTATCATATAGGAAACTATAGTTAGAACAGTAGTGTGTATATATGTGCAGCTATTAGAAATGTACAGCATATGTATTGGTATTCGAAGGTGTTAATATTATTTTCTTCACCCCACCCTATAACCACATATAACCCATTCCATGTGAAAATGGTATGTGCAATCACAATTAACACCCCTGGACATTTGTCCTGTTGGGTCATATATATTTGCATGTCCGTTGATGCATTTGCCCTGTTCATACATCCAAACCTGATGGCCTGTTGCCATCAATCAACCCTGCATGTTGTTGGAATGTGTATTGCTGTTCAAATTATGCATGTGTTATGCTTGCTGTTCAATGGTGTGAATATCTGGGTGTTTGGTTAATGGGAATACTAATGCATGCTGTTACAACTAATTGTGAATGGTATTATATGTCACTAACCCAAACTGTCATGACATAATGCAAAACATAGGACGACAGGGAAGGCGGGTTCCAGCGGACCCACCTCTCCCACCGCAGCTGGCAAGCGCACCTGGCACTAGTGCCCAGTCTGGACCCTCATCAGGTGGTCCTGTGCCACCTGTGGGTGGAAGCACTGCAGGGGATGGGGCTCGTCCCCCCTCTGCAAGCGTGGCCGGAGGAGAACCACCATTCACCCTCCGTAGCGTCCGGACTGTGGTGCGTAGGGAGATCCGGGACTCTGTTCTCGAGGCCCTACGCCAGCTTGAGGCACAGGTGGCACAACTTATGGGCATGCCTGTTGCCCGGCCTACACAGCCCCCAGCACAGCCCCATCCTGGGCAGTGAAGGAACAGTGGCAACTGCCTATGGGTGGGGATATCAGTTCCACTGTTGCCATCTGTGGGTTCATGGGCTCTGGATATACAAACCTCATCCCCGTCAATTGTGTAACCCCCACATGTGTCATACACCGCCCCTGTATGCGTCTTGTTTGTCTTGTCTGTTTACCTACCCAACCTACCTCCCCAGCTATACCGACTTCCTTCACCTGACATACCACTCTCACCTGAAAAAAAAAAAAAAAGGGCACTCTGTACCCACAAAAATTACGCCCCATACATAGCTGCCCATTCTGCACACATGTCTGCTGGACATGGAAACTATCAATTACAATTGGCTGTACAACAAGTATTATTGTTGTCCTGACACCTCTCTCAGGGGTGGAAGGTTTCAAATGTCACACCAAATTACATACATATGCACAGCTGTTGCTGATGAAGAAATGGGCAGCTATGGGCCTTACCTACATCCCTCCTGCAAATCCCAAGCTTGTTTCCCTGCTGTCTTACCCTCTTTGTGACCCCCTTTTCACCACTTTCCTGTCTCCCCATTTTCATTTCTTTCAAAGAAAATAGCTGGTGTCGCCAGAGTAAGAACTGTTAAGCAGTTGTAAGCGGTGTGCGTGTGCGCGGAGCTAAACGCCAGTGCGCATGCGTGAGCTCCACGCAAACCAGTGCTAACCCGGTTACAACTGCTTAAAAGTGCCTTAGTCACTCTGATTGACAGGTCCTGTAGTCAGTTCAAAAGCAAAATAAAATCCCACTGTCAGTCCCGAACCCAGGACCTTGGAAACAGTAGTCTGCATGACCTACCACTAAGCCATGACTCTTATACAAGAACATTGTGCTAAAATAAATATAACATGTAATAGTAGGGATGAATGTAAAGGGAATATAGGATGTGTAGTACACAAAGCATGTCATTTAGAATTACTGTCAAAACTACTGGATTCCCATAATAGTAGTGTGTGAACAGAAACAGCCATGCTAGTTGGTAGCTTGTAGGTAATAATGTCAGTTAATGTACATATATAAATGTATGTATATTTACATATATATATATATATATATATATATATATATATATATATATATATATATATATATAGTTGTAGGTGTCATTGTGCATACACACTTACTACAGGGAACAGGAGAGAGGAATGGAGAAATGTGAATCTACAACACAGCCTGAATCATGAGAGAGATACTAACCTTTACACTCACAGAACAGTGTCCACAGCATACCAGCATGGTCCCCGCCCTTACAATCTGAAAGGGCAACACCTATCTCACATACCCTTTTATAGCACTGTCCTGAAATCACAGTGAGAACTGCAATCAGTACACAACTGGCTGCATGCAATTAGCAAATGCTGGCTTACAATTGGTGCAGAGGCCATCACATGGACCTATGCAGATACCTACAAAAGCATCCTGTACTAACACTCCACACATGCAATACGTTCATTGCACTGTCTGGAAGCAGACAGAGGGAGAGAGACAGAGACAGAGAAAAAAAAAAAAAAACACACGCTACACACTGTGACTCTAAGCTGTCAGCAGTGACAGTAGCAGCAGGAAGCAGAAGCAGTGGTAATGCAACCAGCTGCGACAAACACAGGTAATGCAAAGTAGCAGGTTAATAGTCTGCATACTGTGAACCCTCCAAATGTGTCATAGGTCTGTATCTATAGGTATGTCCATGTGATATGTTGTGTGCACGTAGTTCCACCAAAAGGGGATGACTATACATTACATGTCAATCAGTGTTAGGCCATGATCCTGGCAGCAGTTGTCTGTGCGTTGCCCTCAGCAATGGCTGTAGTGACTGTTTTGAAAGGTCAGCCAGGTTCAAAAGGCAGGATCAGCCCATCACAAAGGCAAACTGGCTGGGAACAAGTGTCTGCAGGTACCCAATATCACTGCATATGCATCCCATACTGAATAATTCCATAGCTTAGCAGACCAGGCCGGTTATGCATATGATGTGGTAGTTCCCAGGGTCAGTAGAGGTGCCTCCTTAGTGGTGTGGGACCACTGTTGTTGTATGCCAGTGTCCAGGTACATATCCTGTAGTATGGCCAAGATTAATTATCAGTCTTATATGCGGTTGTATGTCCTCTTGGAGTGCATGTAGCACACATCCAGGGATACCATCAGGTCACAGTGATGCTGTGTGTTCTGCTTTGCTGAGGGAGGCCATCACCTGGACATGTGAGATGATAGGGAGGTTACATACAGCTGTGATAAGTATTTCAACTGGTGGGGGAGAAGGAGGGGGGATACGTGCACCAAACCTGTCTGCAAGAATGTTGCCAATATCTGTGTGTTTGGTGAATGTTAAGTAGGTGTGTATTAACGCAGAGCATATCTGAGGCATTTGGTCCATATGTGTAACATAACTGAAGAAGGCCTTGTGGTTATCCATAGTGTTTGTGGCCATTTCCCTCCCAGAGTAGGCCATGGCCATTGTTATGAGAGACCGTAGAGTAGTACCAGTGCTGACCACAGATGCCTTCCCTTAATGTGAATCTGCTCTGTCCTGCAGTAGCCTCCTGCTATTGTTATACAATCTGCCTCTGTCTGGGGTCCACCGGACAGGATGCCTAACCTTTGTGCATAGGGTCTGGGTTAGAAATGTGTGTGCAAGTTCCATGCAATCTGTGGGATGTCCATGGTAAGCATTTGCAAAGGGGTCAGCAGTGTGGGTTGTGGCTTCCACTGGCCCAGTGTGCTGCATGGATACCATCTCAGTCCTAACAAGTGAATAACTGTCTAATCACATACATATCAAAGTAGTCTACTGTGCTGGTGGTGGTGGTGGGATATGTATATCCAGGCTGAGTAACTTGTGTCCACATCACACTAGTGGATGGCATCCCACATACAGTACCTTGGTATGAACCCACAGAGTGAGGTTGTGCATTGGACCTGTCATTGTGTGCTGACCGATGGGGCATGCTACTATGTTGTGTGGAATGTGGCAGGTATTGTTGCACAGGTGTTGGCTGAGCACTGATATCTGGCCATGTACTTGTGTATCCACCATGAGACACACACATGCAACATATGGGAGTAGTAGTATATCACTACACATGAGTATCATGTATAGTATGTGTGCCATATATTGCTGACATAGTCTGCTGATATCCTGTTTGTGTTCTCTTCCAGGGAGATGGTGCGTCAGCGTAATCCCGCCTACTCTGCAGCAGAAGATGAGGAGATACACCAGAGCCTGGTGCGGGAGTATGACATACTGTTTTCCTGCACCAGTCAGAATCAGCAGGAGAGGGCTGCACTGTGGCAAGACCTTGTCCATAGGGTAAATGACATTGGCATGCATAATAGGACATATGAGCAGGTACGACATCACTGCAGTGATTTAATCAGAAATGTCCATCAGCATGCATTGGATATCCACAGGCAACAGGTTGCCACAGGAGGTGGGGTGGCCACACATCCCCCCTCACCAGACTGGAGGGCTACTCCTAAGTGTTGTGGCTCCAGCCCCGGAACAGCAACAGCAATACACCTGCATCATGATGGAGGCTGGATCCACACAGCAGCATGACATGGAGCATGCAGGTAATATGCCATATGTACACTTGACTGTTCTGTACACTGTTAGTTAATGCATGTGTAAGGTGTGTCCGTGGTATGTAGCTGTCATCATAGTATGTAATTGTGCATGTGTGATATTGGCAATATCAGCAGCTGACGTGTGAAAGGCAACTGGTGTACTACTGCACTGTATCATATGCAGTATCAATGGCACAGTTGTGCCCACTGACATTAATCTCATCATTTCTGCAGGTCCCTCCGGGGTTACAGCAAGGCAGGCCATCCATGCTGGTGAGTGTGTTTAACAATACCTATAATAGTCCTGATAGTGCTAGTAACACTAGTGTAACTCAGTAGTGCTCTGTGTGTATACTGTGGGGTGTGCATGTGTGCAGGTGTGCCTGTGCCCAAGTGTGCATGTGTGCATGTGTGCAGGTGTGCCTGTGTCCACGTGTGCATGTGTGCATGTGTGCATGTGTGCATGTGTGCATGTGTCCACGTGTGCATGTGTGCATGTGTCCATGTGTGCATGTGTCCACGTGTGCATGTGTGCATGAGTGCATGTGTGCATGTGTCCACATGTGCATGTGTCCACATGTGCATGTCTGCATGTGTGTCTGTGTGCATGTGTGCATGTGTGCCTGTGTGCATGTGTCCATGTGCATGTCTGCATGTGTGCCTGTGTCCATGTGTGCATGTGTGCATGTGTCCATGTGTGCATGTGTGCATGTGTGCATAAGTGCATCACTGGTAACAATGTGTGGACACTGTAAACTGTGTTTCCTGTCTTCCTCCCACAGGTTCTGGTGCTGCTCTGGTGTCCTGCAGCAGGGAACCTGAATCTGGTGCCACAGGTACTGGTAATGATGATATCTGTGTAATGGTACAGGAAGGTGTGTCAGGGTCCGCCATTGGTCAGCCAATTGACAGTACACAGCTGTCAACCCCATCATTGAGCACAGTCATCCTGCCAGTACATCCTTTGTCACCATTGTCCCTAGGTGATGGACAGGATACAGTGGGCATTGACCAGGGTAATGTGGTATCTGTGGCACATGCTTCCCCACACAGCAGCCATGGGCAGGGTCCTGCGATGGTACCACACAGACAGTTGCCCATGGGTTCTCGTGGGAGCATCCATGGGCGTACTGCCTCTGGCAGATGTGCCCAAAGAGGTCTGTCAACCTCAGCTATGTTTTGGGCTGTCATGCAGGCACAGTCACGTATGGAAAGGTACACCAGACAGGGTCTGAGGGAGCTGAGAGCATGTCGCACAGCCATGACTGACAGTATGCGTGACATCGTGGATGCTATCTGTAATTTCACCGATGTCATAGACAGACGTTGTGGGGACATATTACAGCAGTTCCACAACCAAATGTCCATGAGCCAGGGCAATGGTGGGCGGTTGCGGCGTCGACGTGGCCATATGCCAGCAACAGCAGCAGCTGGCAGTCAGCACGGATGACAACAGGCCCGCGCACGCCCCCATAGTGCCAGCAGCAGCCCCAGCAATGCTGGGTCTGTGCTGTCATCGGAACGCCCCAGGAGACCACATGCACGTGGCTCTGGACAGTCCCAACAGGGACCTGTGTCCAGTCAACACACTCCCGCTTCTGATGACAGTACCCAGTCTGGCTTAGTACTGGATACGGTCCATAGCACCCCTGCCAGGCACAGGTACCATGTCCATGCCCACAGACACTGATATGTATGACCTGCCAGGTGCAGTCTGTGGCTGTCCACAAACCCCTGTATATGGCAGCCATGAGGTGGAACTGTGTGCATGCATACACACATGCAAAATGTTAACACCTAGGGTGACCACATACACGCACACACTGCACCAACAGTGCCCCACCCTGTACTGCTGCCCCTCACCAACACACATACACACACATGTCAATTGGTGGTATCAGTGGCAGACTCAGGCATACCTAATTCACACCCTGTGCATATGATGACACTGTGCCACCTCCTGCAATCTCCAACATCATTGCGGGAACAGGTAAACACATTGCTGATGCACAGGGTGACTACATAGAAGTGTATTAGTAGTATCATGTTGGTAACAGTACAGTGTGCTGATATGACTGTGTGTATATCCCAGCATGCCTGATGCAGTAACTGTATGAATGTCCTGAATTGTTATCTGCACCCATAGTACATACCAAAGTGTAACAGCTGCACATAATTGCATGCTGGTGGTAAGGATGTCAACAGATAGCCGCATACATGGGTAGCACAGGGGGGAAGCTAACGCAAGTAGTGATATGCAATGGTGGACATGTACAGTAATGGTGTCAAGTTGCCCACAACGACTATGCAATGTGGATGTTTGTGCATGTTGATATGTGTGCAGTACCAATGTAATCCAAATCACAATTAACTATGACATAATATCAGTTCTACCATGGGCATCTGTGCTGTGTATTCCTGGGTACATGTTGATAGTGCCTACATATTTGCATTGTTACTTACTGTTAGTGTTACCCCTTCTTTGTTGTACAATGAACTACTTCCAGCCCTGCTTACTGTAGCTTTGTTTGCATGCATGTTCGCTTGGGGTTCTCTGGAACACTGCTTACACCTGCAATGCAGAGTTACAGTGCTTCTGTGGACTCCTAGTGACATCTGCATAGCGTACGATACATATGTCAGGTTTACACATGGCAGAACGTCACTGTCCGTCCTGTTCGCATGTACGTTGCCTGTGACACATTGCACATGTCTTACCTGGCATTTACCCACGTGTGCAGTCATATATGCCAGTGCTATGAAACAGTAGCAGTACACCCACACATACACACCTTCAGTATGTTGTTCCCCATTGGCCCTATGTGTTGGTACTCACCATGGCAATCACACTACTAGGGTAGCATGTGCAAAGGTAACCTGTGAATCACCTCTATGGTCCAGTTGTGGTTTATGTGAGTCATGTGGCAATGTCACAGCTGCCACATGTATGCAGTCAGCCATCACCCTTGGCCAGGAATGTACAACACATGTGTGGGATGCCACCACATAGCCAATCTGGGGACTGAGCTCTCTGAACCCAGTAATGCCATACCCTGTCAGGTGGCATGTCATATTACAGTGACTACAATACAAGTCAGACATAGACATGCACTGACAGCATGCTGAACACACTGGGGCATACGTGGGGACTCAGAATAGCATCCTGCCTGAGCATCACACACCTCCACAGCTGGCACACAGGCATATGTTCCATCGGAACAGAGCACATGCCACACATGGCACACACATCCCATGTGCCACACACTCACAGCCTGTAGGGCTACACAACACACCTGCTACAGATGTGTCAGGTACCTGTCTTGGGTGCTGCACTGGGGTCCCGCTCAACAGGCTGCATCTGGTGAAGGTCACAGTGATATGCCTCAGGGGCACTATGGTCCACCACAGAACACATGCATACAGGTCAGTCAGAGGCATGGACACATATGACTCACTCATTGACCATGCCACTATGGATGACCTGAGACATACCTCCCTGGACTACATGATAGGGAACATAGAATGGATCTCTCAGCATGTGGTACGGGCCAGTATGAGCCTGATCTTGGTTGCCAACATACCCTCACCAGGTATGCTACCACTATATGTAGGAAGGGTGTTGTATGTCTACATTCTGCTCAGTCTCCAATGTCATTCATAGGGTATCCACTGGCTGTCAACGTGTGCTAACATGCTAGGGAAGCCACAATGATGTGCAAGGGTCAGCTTGCATGTGACACCCATGGCCCGATGTATATTGGCCAAGCTCCTTGATACACACATACTGCCTTATGCTGCAGGACACGGATTACATAGCCACCTCCACGGGTATCACACAGGTTAGGACACTAACAGTGCTGCTACACAACACCAGCAGTGTACACTGCAAGATGCATGCACTGGACACTGTCCTCAGCACGGTGAACTGCAATGTCTGTGCAGTACCAGAGTCCTGATTCATGGCTCACAGGTGTAACCCATCACTGACAGGTTATGCCTCATACCATGCCTGTCGTCCCCTACACATGTAACACACATGGACAGGGGGTGGTATCCCAAGGCACCACAGATACACACACCTCCAGGTTGTTGGCACAGCACAAAGCATCAGGGCCTAATCATGTGCAGCTAACAGTGTGTCGGACTGCCATCTGGTTCATAGCCTGGCACACACAACCCTCCCATACACAGGAAAACCACCTATCCTCCATAACAACACTGGCAATATGACAGTCTCAAGAACTGTCTTTATATGGCTGGACTGCATCCAGCCAAACATTGTGCGTGAGCATTACTGTAGCTACAACACACTAGTTGAAGGTTCACAGCATGTGGTCACTGAATTGCAGTGGAATGACATGTTACCACTCCCACAACAGGTGGGAACATGCAGCACCTGTACATTGACTACATGTAGACTATATGGCCCAGACCAGATGTGTATCCCCTGCTGTAGGTATTTTACCATATACACCCACACTGTATAGACACATACGACATGCGGCCCCTGCACAGTAAGACACAGTCATATTGGTATACATTGCAAATACCATTTATCCACTCGAGGCATGTGTCAGACATGGTAACTACTGCAGGTCACAGGTATTTATGTGTATGTGTCACACACATACATCATGTGTGCAATGCCATTGCTGGTTTAGGCAATGGCATGCATTGTTATGCACAAAGATCCACACAAGGTCATAATGTGTGACACAACCACATGTGGCAGTTGTGGGTTACCAAAACATACCTATCTGTACTCTGACAATGGTAATAGACCCAGTAGCAGAGCGCACTATTGGCATTACTGGCCAACTAGCCCTGTTTGGCTGTGCTGATAGTGTGGTGACATCCCCTGTGTTTACTGGGGGAATATGCAGCATCTGGTGTATTGTAGTATCTGCCAAAAGGATCTGTTCTCTCACACTTGCATTTACACACACACACACACACACTTGCCATTTGCAGGATTCATACCCCTACCTAACTAAGTCACGACACGTGAGAGAGATGCATTAGCAAAGCACACTATTCGGATTACTAGATGGTTCCTCTTCTCTGGCTGTACTTATAGGGTGCTGACATCATCAGTGTTTTGAAAGGGTAATGTGCATCTGGTAGTGTGATCTCCTGATTGCCAAAACTAACATGTTTTTCATACAGAAATGCACACACACAAACTCCCCACATCCAAACACACACACACTTGCCACTTGCAGGTTTCAAACCCCTACCTAAATATGTTATGGCACTTGAGAGTGACGCTGTAGCAAGTTGCGCTATTCTGATTACTGGTAGATATCTCTTCTCCAGCTGTATGTATAGGGTGCTGTCATCATCACTGTTTGGAAAGGGTAATGTGCATCATGTAGTGTGATCTCCTGATTTCAAAAAAGCACATGTTTTTCATACAGAATTGCACACACACAGAGTTCCCACATCCAAACACACACACATGCCATTTACAGGTTTCAAACTCCTACCTAACTATATTATGACACTCGGGAGAGACACATTAGCAGAGTGTGCTATTCGAATTACTGGGAGGTTTCCCTTCTCCTGCTTGACTTATAGGGTGCTGACATCATCCGTGCTGAGAGAGGAGAATGTGCATCCTGTAGAGTGCTTTCACAGATGCCAAAAGGGACATCTCCCTCACACAGACTTGCACACACACTAACCCCCTCCACACACACTGAGCATTTGCAGGATTCAAACCCCCACCTAACTATGTTATGACACTTGAGATGGATGCATTAGCAGAGCATGCTATTCACATTACTGGGAGGTTTCCCTTCTCCTGCTGTACTTATAGGGTGCTGACATCATCAGTGTTTAGAAAGGGGAATGTGCATCCTGTAGTGTGTTCTCCTAGTTGCCATAAGGGATATTTCCTTCATACAGACTTGCACACACACTAATCCCCTCACACACACACACACTGAGCATTTGCAGGATTCAAACCCCTACCTAACTATATTATGACACTTGAGGGAGACACATTAGCAGAGCGCACTATCTGAATTACTGGGCATCTGTTCTGCACCTGCAGTATTTATAGGGTGCTGACATCTTTATTTCTACAGAGGTATGTACATGTAGTACTACCTGTCAGGTGGGGATAGCATAAATATGCATTTGCAGCCACCTATGTCAGGGTCAGATATGCACATCGCACTGGCAGGTTATGTTCTATACCATGCTTTGTGACCACAGGACCTGTAACACACAACACAACCAGTCCAGAACACCACACCCACATCCAGGACACACACTTTGCTTCCCGGCGAACAGTGCCGGGATATGCAGGTGTTCACATACACCATTCCAGTTGTTAACATCAGGTACAGGCATATTGTGTGTGAGAACTACTCAGGCCTCTACCACTTTACCCTACAGCCACTACAATTTGTGGGTCCATGTGCTATGGCAGAACCACACACCACAGCCACATGGGGAATACATATTGCACCTGTCCATCTGCAACGTGGGTACTCACTGTTCCACACCAGAGGTAGACCACCATTGTTGATATCTGACCATACCCACCTTTCCCTGGACATCCATATCCCATCTCCACCCCCAGGCAAGGTTGTCACTGCACACAAACTGTATTTAGCACAAGCACACTCTACACTTGTGAAGACTGGGGTGGACGACTTCAGAGGACCCATGCTGGGGGACTATACTGGCCACTCAGCATAATCCTTGACAATTGCATTCTATGAGCATGTGTATGGTTTGCATTGATCATGCTATCCCACATATACCCATGACTGCTCCACAACAAGACACCTGTCAGGTGTACACCAGCCATATATGAGCCGTACAACAGACAGAGTGAGCTAATACATTGCAGAGCTGTAGCCCACAGAGGGAGGACATCTGTGAACAGTTCCGGCATGGCACTTCATTCACACATAATCATTACAACACAGTGTTGACAGTGGAATTGTCCAGAGAATGCAGATAGGGCTCCCTCAGTCTGTTATTGATGGACACTTACTGTTAGAGATCCTCAGCAACCCTCTTCCAGCACACACCGACAACATGGCTGTGGCTTAGCACATTCAATCCCTGGGACCTCCACGGTGCCCTGCTTGACAGAGGCACAGCTCACTAGCCTCACATGTTGCCTTATGTGACCTACTTTACAGTGGCACAGTAGCCTACTGTACTGGGGATGCAGATGCCAAGCACACTCTGGCTGAGCTGTCATTCCCTAGGGCAACAAGGCTAGTATTGACCTCTACACCCATATGTTCAATTGTCGGATGCACAATATTTGTTGTGCTGTTCTACTGTTTGCAGGTCTTTATTGCCATAGCATTCCCTGTTCCTATGACCAACTTGTGTATCTGTGGAAGATGTTTGCATATGACTTTGATCCACTATATCACTTATGTCTCTGTAGTCATTTACTGTGTGCACTGGGCAGATTGCTGTGTTGTGGTTGGTTCCTGGACTGACACGTACAAATACCAGATATGTGTGGCCAACTGCTAAACGGAGATATGGCCTAAGTGTGTGAGCATGCCCAGTTCAGCCTTTCCATGGCATGTTGTCTGACATATGCCTCATTTATCAAAGTGTGCAAGCATGCCCAGTGTGAGCTTTCCATATGTTGCACTCTGAAGTCCACCACATATTTGGGTGTGTGTGAACTTCAACAATATCTCACGTTTATGGTTGTGTGTTGGGTGTCATGTTGTGTACTAACTGGCCAACTGCTTTGTGTCTGCCACAACAGGGATTATACTGTGCCTGCAGGGATTGCATGGGATACTTTGCAGACAGTTCTCAACATACTTTCATAATGACCTAACACTGTAGTACCATATAGTGTACTGGTTCAGTACTTTCACTGTGGTGGACAGTATCCTGGGCTTTAGTCCTATGACTGCTTGACATCTTCATAGTGAGCACAACAGACTGTGTAGGGGCCAGTTGTGCACATATGACCATGTTGCATTATGTTCAGATATGGACTACCTACACCAGGCTCGTCCAACATTGGTAGTGTATTCCACAACATGGGTGGACATTGGCAAACACTAGCGATGTTCCCTAGGCCATTTCTGATGCTAGTCACAGGGTGTGTTTGTCCTTCGACACACATTGTAACTGGAGTTTGCCATGACATATGTCATGGTTAGTATACTGTGCCTCCGTCTACCTCTGACATAACAGTGATACCCAGGGTTAGCCTACCATCTCCCATCCACTCATCAGGATTCCTCTTGAGGGGTGTCGATAAGTGACTCTCTGGCTGACCTGTACCAGGAGTTTACTGAAGAGTGGGGTGCCTTCTGTGTTATGGATCATTCTGTACAGCTTGTCCTATGTATGTCAGTGCTGGGGTTCAGGTCTCTCATGTGCATAGCTCACTGCCATTCAGATTGTACAAGGTGCAGCATGTTCATTGATTCCAGGTTGGACATGGCTTCATACATCAGGCACAGCTTGCCTGTAGCTGGGCAGTATGGCAGTGTGTGAGGCTGCAGTTTGTTTACTCAGGCAACACATGGCATCTGTTCATGCTCTTTGCTACTCCTGGTGGGGTACTGTTGTGGACTTTACAGTTGATGGAGGTGTCTGCTGAGGTATATCCCACAGGGGCTATTGTAGTCAATTGTGACGCTGATGGAGGATGACTGCAGAGCCACAGTGACATCCCCTTATCTACATCTGCCAACCTTCATGTTTGGGTGGGTATATAGTATATGTTTCTGCAAACACTACAGCCACATGTTTGTCCAGTGCAGGATATCTATCACCTTTTGTACCCAGGTCTCACATTACATGTTAGGTACATCATGGGTTAACACCTGTGTGGTAATTTGTGGGCACTTACTGTATATCCACGGTGGTTGTCTATACACAGTTCTGCAATTAGCTTGCTGACATGGCTATGGCTCCAGTTGTCTGTTTGCAGGTGGCCCTTTTGTGGGTTGCTTGTGTCAGCTGGGGGTCGGATATGGTGGGCTGTTTGTACTCCTCTGCATACATGTTCAGTCACAGTCCTTCCATGTTGGCCTATACCTATGGGACATATATACAGAAGGGGGCCAGGACCAGGCCTTGTGGGATGCCACTCATATCTGCTTTGTAGTCTGACATGGATGCGGCATGTCTGACCATGTCAGTTCTGTCCTTGGTCTGGTTTGCAACCCCTCTACTGACATAGGGGTATATATTTAAGCTGGTGAACATATCCATACTGAACTGCACGGTATTGTCTAAAAGCATGTGCATGGTCCAGCTATGCTGTGTGGACCACATTGCCCTCATCAATGACCTTAATGACTGCTTCAAATGGGTCAAACATGTTTAGGGGCAGGATCTGCAGTTACGACAGCCACACTGTGTAGGGTCCAGTATCAGTAGGTCCACAATAGCCTTCTGTCTGCGGTACATACTGATCCTTTCCATAGCTGTGCAGACCAAGCTTGTCAGGATCCTGGGGTGGTAGTTTGCAGTATCCATTCAGGCAACACCTTTGTTGTGAAGGACCACTGTTGTTGTACACTGCTCTTTGGGTACATATCCTGTGGTAAGGCTGACATTGGGCAGTAGTGTGATTTGGCATTCCATTATTCTTGGAGTCCATGTTGGCCTCAGCCCAGGACACCATCACATACCTTGCTGCTGTGTGTTTTGCTTTGCAGATGATGGCTGTTACCTCAGCATCTGCAATGTCAGGGGACCAGCAGTCTGCTGGGATAGATATTTTGCACTCTGGTGGTGTTTGCACTGCACCTGTCAGGTTGTATGTTAGCAATATGTGTGTGTGTTTGGTATGTTGTTTGTAATATCTGTGTGATTCAGAGCATATCTGTGGATGCCCAACATGGTTCCTACCATCAGTTAGGTAAGCCTTGTGATTATCCTTAGTGTCCTGTACATTTTGTATCTTCATAGGTTCATGGGTTCATACTAGGCTATCCACCCTAGGGCATTAGTAAGCCTAGCCAGAGTGTGTGTGTCTTTCGCCACCCCTTGCTATGTTTCTATTATGGCCATTTATGAATTTCTTTACTGTGCCTCTGTCTGGTCGTGACACAGTGAAGACCGCCAGTATACATGTACGATCATCCATCCACTTGGCAATATTCCTGTTGAGGGGTGTCAGTGAGGGGCTCTGCCTAACATGGATTGGGATCCTGTTTCTGGGTGTGGGGAGCCTCTGGGTTATGTATCTTTCCCTCCAGCACATCTTATTTCATTATGTGTTGAGGCTGACATCTGTCACTCTCACAGCTCCAATGGCTTTGATTTCCTGTGGTGGAGCATGTCCATTACTCCTGTGTTGGACATGGCCTTGTATAACAAACATACAATGCCTCTGTGTAGTCAGTCTGTGACTGCATTCAGCTGGGGTGTCTACAGCCAGGCAGCATATGACATATATTTCAAACCCTTTATCCTCTTGGTGGGGTAACTATGAGGTCTTCTGAACCGCTGCAGGTGTTACGTACGGTACATCCCATATGAGTCATTGTACTAGATTATGGGTCTGATAAGGGAACAGTACAGCGGCACAGTGACCTCTGTTGATGTAGATGTGAATCCTTTCATGATACGGTGTCCAATATCGACAATCTTCCTAGCCACATTGGCATTGTGAGTGTCACATGACAGATTACTGTCGACTTGTGTCCCTAGGTCCCTGATTACTCCTTGCATACATAATGGTTTGCCACCTATGTGGTAATTTGTGTGTACCTTGTCTGGTATTTGGTGGGACATTCATACTGTCCAGTGTCTTCAGGATGTCTGGGTGGAGTTCTTGTGTGTGAGAGTGTGGTCTGTCGCATGCTACAGACTGTACAGCAGTTTGGACTACACTTAGGTGCACATGGGTGGTCTCCGCTGCTTTGTGCATTGTCAGTTACCTGGCCATATGGGTGTCTGTGCTGCATATGGATACTCCCCCTCCTTTGATGTTTTGGTCCAGGTGTTGGGGCCATAACACATGATATGTGATATAACCTAGTAGTGCTGGTGTGCTATCACTAGGCTTGCAGCAGGCTTCTGTCACTGCACAGACATTGATGTTCTCCATAATGGGAAGTGCCTCAGGGGCATGCATATTGCAGTTTACACATCTGGCATTGGTCAGCATTACCCTTATGTTTCCTACCACTTATGTTTTCTAGGGTGGTGGGTAGTCTTTTTGGCCTTGCCTACATACGGCTCTATGGAGGTGGCAAAGGCCTTATCCAGTATCCAGACGCACAGGGTAACAGGTGCAAGCCATCCCTGGAACAGCAGCATGGCTTGTCATGCTTGACATCTCAAGCAGACAGACATTAGACCCTCTTGGACTGACAGCTGTAACTGTGCCAGCTGTTAAACATGATCATTCTGTGTTTGTACTGTGGCATCATTCTTGGTGAGGGTTGGATGCTGCACACAGCCAGTGTCATACCCGCCTGGGGTACATACTCAGAGAGATCATCCATGTCTCTTTTCATGTAGACCAGGGAGGTACATCTCAGGTCATTCACACCTGCATGGACATTGAGTGCATCATATTTCTGCTTGCTTTGGGGTGACCTGCGTACTTGTGTTATGTGGCATTTTGTGGCAGCCTACAGGCAGCTTACTCTACCCTTTCCCTTGTTCAGTCTGGTGAGTGGGACAGCAGTGTGTCTGCCTATACAGACACCTATTACAACTGTATCAGGCATGTTGTTTCTCCTTCTGGCCTGTGACTGTTTGGCACACCAGCTTTGTGTACTATTCATTGCATGTGCTATGTTTGGAGGTTGTGGTTGCTTGTGATCTGCTTTGGAGGCTTCTGTTGGTGTGGTGTGTTTGTAATTAGGGCCTCTGGGAATATTTTTCTGTGTTTATGTGTTTGGTTTACAGTTGTGGTAGGTCTATGTGGGACTGGGTTTGTGGTGTATGTGGTTACCTTCTCCTCCTGACTAGTTTTGACAGTACTGAGTTGGTGGAGCTCAACCTCTGGTTTGGATACATGGTTGCATCTATCACATATATTTGTATTTATTGGGGTTGTGTTTGTCTGTGTACTTGGGACAGGTGTCACATTGCCTCTGGATTCACAGATTCTACTTGTTGTGGCTGGACTTAGTGGATTGTATGTGTGGACATATGTTATTGCCATACTACTGGTCAGTGATTACTTCCCTTTTTATGTTTGCTCTATCATGTGGTAGCTTCCTCATTCTCTTGCATGGTTTGGTAATGGCTGGAGTCCAGCATGCCAGATGCCTGCGTGTATGGCATTGTGTGTTGTTGTTATTTGTGATTGCATAATCCAAGCATTCCTGGCTGTGTTCATGGAATGCCTGTATAACATGTTCTGTGGTGTGTCCCATATTCTGCACTTGCACAGGGCCTTTCGTGGATTCAACATCAGTTTGGAGGGCTGCAACCTATGCTTTACACATGTTTTTCACTGTGGTATTCTGGCCAGGGACTGGGGTCGGGATGTGTATATCCAGTGTGATTACTCTATGGTCTGGTCTTACCAGTGAGGGATACACTTCTCATCTTGCCATCCAGTACACATGTTGCTGATTATCACATCCAGTATGCTTACCCCTCTTGTGGGAGTGGTACGTTGTTCCTGGGCATTTTGGTTTATGGATTCTGGGAACTTTTCTCCTACTGTGTTGGTGCTAGTATAATGCTCCCAGTGTATGTCTGGGTATTTTCAGTCAAGCAATATAATGTGGTTTGGGGGCTTGATATATTCATGTATTCCAACATAGGCCAGGTGCAGTTCCTGGTATTAGGACAGTAGTCTGCAGCAGGCTATATACTGGGAGGCGGTTTTAGCCATTGGTATTTGACCATGGCTAATCCATGCTGCTTCTTGTTGTGGTACCAACATGGGGGTGTGGTTATCCTTGACATTTATTGCTAGTCATCCTCCTTTTGTAGCTTGTTCCATGTTTTGCGGCTGTACAGCACAGTATGAGGTGTGACCTGGTAGTGTTAGGGTGCTGATGTGAGCCTTGACCCAGTTCTCTATTACAGGACTGGTATCTACATTCTCCATACTGCATGCGTTTACACTCCACACATCTTGCTGTTTAGACTTCTGGCATTGGGTAGCATTACATCTAGGTTCCTATCCCTTGTGGTACCTATGAAGGTGGGTTTGTGTTTTGAGACTTACCTATTCAGGGCATGCTGTGGGTACTGACAGCCTTTGCCAGTATCCATGGGGCATGGAATGATAGGTGCATGCCACCCCTAGCAGGTGGTGCATCATGTCATGCTCCACATGTCTTCCCAGCCTGAAACACATTGGCTCCCCTTTGACTAACTGCATTACTTCAGCCAGTTATTGCACTTGATCATCCCATCGTCATTTTGTGGCTTCATGCTTGGTGAGGGTGGATGTTAGTCAGGGTGCTCAGGTGTGCATATAGTACATGGTGTTACATTACTTAACACATGGCATTCATGCCTCAGGTGGTGCTGCAGGGCTGCCTCTGTCGGATGCGCATATTACACTTCCCTGTACATGTTTGTGAGCAGGTCATGTCATTTTAGGCATCCATGTTATTATTTGAGTGAGTCAGAGGGGTATCATTCCCAGGGTTCCTACTGAGCCAGTGTATGTGCTATGCGTTGCCTCTTTGCCAAGGCCAGGGCATACTGGGCACGCCTCCTTCTGCCTACTGGGGCAGGCTCAGGTTGTTCCTCCTCCGAGTCACGCTCTGCCTGTGATGGCCTTGGCAATGGTGGGGGGCTGTTTGGCCCAGCCCTATGCTGGTCCTGCTGCAGCTGTTTTGCAAGATCATATTATGTAGCATAGCACATACCATGACAATTTGGGTACATGTAGTTGGTGTGTACTGCAAGGCTCCACCAGATGTGTCCAGACACCGGAACCGTGACTTGAGCAGCCCAAACACACACTCTATTACATTACGTGTTTGTGCATGTGCCTCATTATGGCGTTCCTGTTCAGGTGTGTGTGCGTTTCTGATGGGTGTCATCAGCCATGGCTCCAGTGCATAACCTGCATCCCCCACTAGGTGTCAGTGTGGGATGTCCCCATTGGCAAATGTGTGGTACAGCTGCTTCAAATGCCAGATGTGGGAATCGTGGTAACTCCCAGGGCAGCCAGCACACACACATTCATTATTATGCCCTGGGCATCACACATGACCTGGCAGTTGATGGAGAGAAGCCCTTGCGGTTTATGTAGGCCCTACCCCGCTCACCAGCTGGTGCTTTGATGCGTATGCGTGCAGTCTATTGCACCCACTACCTCAGGGTATTCTGCTATTTGCTGGAAGAGACGCATATTGCTGACCAATACCTCACGGGCATTGGGGAAATATACATGATCACCGACATGTGCTGACATGGCATCCAGGAACTGGTGCAGTACCCTGGAGGATGATGCCTGTGATATCCCCATCATATCGCCAGTTGGTCTCTGGAAGGTACCTGTTGCTAGTATTCTTAGGCCAACACATACCTTGGTTTCCACTGGGATGGGTTCCCCTCTGTTGGTTCTGTGTGTGAGGCATGGCCTGCACAGCTCAACAATTTGCTGCAGGAGCTCTCTGTCCACTCTATAGCACTCTACTATCTCCAGCTCATGTAACCCGTGGTAGGTGACCCTGGGCCTGTACACTCTTCTCTGTCTCCTCACTGTGGGTTGTCTGGCACCATCTGCATTGTCACCACCCTCAGCAAGTCGCCTATGTCTCATTATGACAGCTATGGCAGCCCCTAACATTTCTGCTCTGAGTGAAGCTTTTTCAGTTTTCACTTCTATTAGCTTACTCCTGTCTTGCAGTGTCTCTTAAGAGAAACATCCTGCACTACTGTTTGCAGAGTTTTAAGTGCTGGGCTGGGCTACTATTCTGCCTGTGTAATTACCTGCTTCTAATTGTTTTCACCTGCTAGCTTCAGCAGTTATCCCTGCTAGCTTCCTATTAATTCTGTTGCTTCCTTTTTCCTTTCTGTTTCCTCAGGGGGAGCAGCGTGCATACCAGCAGAAACACTCTCACAGTGGCTTACATGCGCGCACACGTGCTTACATGGTTCAGAATCTACTTATTCGGGTTAAAATGCACGCACACCCGCGCAAACACTGTTACACGTCTGCCAACAGCCTCCAACATGCTCAGCCTGCCCTACACGAGTGCACACCAGTGTTAAACATCTCCCAACACGCTCCCACATGCTCAGTCTGCCTTACACGTGCACACACTGCCCTACTCGCCCTTCATGGCACACGCGCATGCAGGCCCAGCAAGAAACTGTGGTGTAAGTAACAGTGTACACCTTCCATTTCTTGACTTTCCCTGACTTATCTAGTGGCACACCTCTTTCCATGATCTGTGTCTGTCATCTGTCATGTTGCACTGACCTCCAATGAACTGCATTTCTTTCTACCATTCCCCCCTGTGATGTCACCTATCTCCTACTCTATTCCTCTCCCTTATGTATCTCTTACACTACTCAGACTGTGCTCATTTCCTATGTGACTGTTAGATTCAGTATCCTAACCCTCATTTACATGAGATTGCCTACTAATGCTTAGTTACATGTCTTAGACTCAGCTTCCCCCCTTAGCAACCACTACACGGTGGACATGTTGTTTTTGGTCTGCTGTTCCCTGCATTGTCATTCCATGTATTGCATGAAACCCACATTTGTGGGTTTATAACCTTCTTTTTTATGTTTTTAGACAGCGCAGCCCATTTGCATCGGGTTACCTTGCCAATGGCCACATATTTGGCCATTGGCATGCTGCCTGACACATATGCACCCTTTATTTGGAGCTGACATGGCTCCGTTGTGGAATTTGCAGAAACGTACTCAGTTGTCAACTGAGTACATTTCTGCAGCTAAAACGTCTCTTACACGGACTGGTTTCTGCTTCGTGGATCTCTAATATACCTCATTTGCATACCTTTCAGCTGCAAGTGAGGTATTTAGCATGTCCACGCCCAGTCCGTGTAAGAGACGTTTTAGCTGGTCTCTTACACGGAGTTTAGGGCTGTTCCTGGATCGCGAGGCTTGCATGGAGTGTTACACATCTCTTACACTCTGTGCAAGCCTTCGTGAATCCTGCCCAGTTTCATTTACAGAGAACAGGTCTAGGGCAGTACATTAAGCATTCAGAATTTACATGGAAATAATTTTTCTTTCTCTGTTACATTTGAAATGGAAAATAATATTTTACTAATACATCATAAACTATCCCTCAAAATACTTTTAAGCATCTATATATTGTTTATGATCTATAGGATTTCTATGGTCATAATAACAATTTTGGAAAGACTATTCTAAAATGTTCTATTAAAATTAGACAGTTACATTGATGCAGAGATTTAATGCTGTGATGGTCAACCAGGCAACCCAAGTATGACAAGTGACTTGAGTGTCACTTAGAGCTGGCAGGAGGAAGAAAATAATTATGAGGCTTAGCCTGCATTGTTCTCTCTTTAGGGGAAGGTGAATGGTGTATGCTCTCAGGTACATTCCCTGAGGTAGAATCTACAGACAGGACTGGGGATCCCCCAGAAGTACTTGTTTAGAAGGGTTGGCAGACCAACTGATTGCATTAGTTGGAGGTATAACATGCATTGCAAGGGTCCACTGAATGCCAACTCCTTTGATACTAATGAACATGAGTGTGTGTGTGTGTGTGGGGTCATACCTAAATTAGAAAACCTTAATTGTTTATGAGAATGATAGCACCACCTACAGTAGGCTTGGTTTTACCTGTACAGAAGTAAAAGAACCACAAGGCTCTTATCTAGGGGGATGAATGAGTCAGTATTGTGACCAGGTATACATAACGTCAATGTCTGTTGAAACAGGAACTTGGATAATATGATTCTACTTAGTTTACTGCTCAGAAGAGGAGGCTACTTTCCAGCTTATCAAGATGCTGGAGTAATACAGAGTCCATATTAAGAATAAAGAGGTCCTGTGATTAAGGATCTCTTTCCCACAAAATCAAGTTCTGTTTTTCTATTCTCTCAGGGATATTCTATAACTTATCACAAAGTTTCTGCTTCCAATATTAATAGAATCATAAGAACACATGAGTAAGTAAAATGTCCTATGCAGTCTGCCTCAAGTCCCTGTCCATGTATTCTGTCTCCTCCAGGCTGTTGAGGGGAGATCTGTGCCTGGCATACAGGGCATTGTCAGACCCCACTCTAATGGACCTCCTGCACATCCACAAAACAAAGAGCAACAGAATTATGCATTCTAAAGAATTAAGCCTTGTCTGTAACATAAATAGGACCTGTTGAAGAGACAGGTATGTATGCCACAGATTTCCCCCATCTCTACAATAGGCTTCTCATCAATGTGAAGAGAGTTCCTCTCTAACCCAATTCAAGTGTAACTTAGACAATTGGATGGGGAAAAGGAAATTAATTTCTGATTTGGCACCTATTTCTGTAATGGACACAGGCAACCTGTAAATGATTTATCTCCCAGGCCCCTGCTAATAAATGTTTCCTCTCCCAAGTCCCTCCTTAACTTATCAAAGGTACAATAACTTGTCAGAGAGTTGGGATGCATGGCTAGGCTTAAAAAGGCCTTTGTGGTGATTAGCCTAATAAACACCTGTGAACATATGAACTTGTCTTTCTACAAAAATGTTGTTTTTAGATTTTTTTTTTGATATTTTCAAATGTGGATGATTTTCACTAATTGTATTCTTTTGTGATCTTACTTTTGAGAGTGAAATATACAAATGCACACATTATAAATGGTTATTTTACTTATAAGTACATTTAGGTAATTCTAAATCAAGAACTATCTAAAGATCTAATTAGTAAAACTTCATACTTAGCAAAAACACTGTCCTATGCAATGATGCAATCTGAACTTGTCTTTTAAGCAGCAGGATGTATAAACTACAAAAGTTATGTCATTCCCCATTTTTTTCTACATGGCCTAGTTATTTCACATCTCTACTACATCTAAATACGGGAAACCTATATCACACATATTCATATATTGCTAGATATGACAGATGAAAAGACTTTGTATTCAACTTACAACCATCTTGAATCTTTGTTATTGACTAAATATCTTTGAGCAGGGCGGTTAAAAAGATGTTACTAGTGGCTATAGTAGGAATCTTTGGTGTCTGTACTGAAGATATTCCATAGAAAGGGTATAGTTTTTCATAGGTATATAAAATAATACTATAAACAAGGCAATTTAAATTGCAAATCCAGTTTCAATAGATAATTAACTTTCCAAGGCACAGAGCTATTTGATTTCAGTGCATCATCATCAAGTCAACTGACTGAAATTTTAAGATTCGTGTTTTTTCTAATCGTTATTATATTCCCTTAAAGATCAACGTAAGTATTATTTTTTTGGCCAGTGTGGAACAGTTACATAAATTGTTTCATGAACCTTCAATTCTAGCATCTAATTCCTCATTTATCCTTGATCAACTATTACCTCACATTTGTACTTTAACTACTTATAAGTCTTTATGTTTTTCTGCAAGGGAGGTGTCCAAGAACTGTTGTGAGGTTGCTCTTACACTGCATTTCCAAATGATGGCAATCTGGCCATTGGAACTCACTTTATAAAGGTCTAAGTTATTAATTAAGGTTATGCAACTCAAGAGTTTGTACTAAATACCTTCTTCTGTTCTGAAATGCGTCTTTGCCTAATGAAAATTAGATATATTAGATATATTGTTGCACTCTTACCCCCTACATTACTACAAAAGTAAAAATGTATTTCTCTTCACAATACAGCTTGAACAGAATCATCAAAATGAGCAATTGTGAGGCTGACATATTTAAATTATAATGGTCACTTTTGCAACCATCTTTGGTTTTCAATTAATTCTATTTCCCATTCTAGTGATATATATCAATATATATGTATAGTATGTATATAAGTGGTTTTAAAAGAAATTACAATTAAAACATGCTGTTTTATTTTCTCTTTTGGGCGGCCATGGTGGTGCAGCAGTTAGTGTTGCTGCCTCACAGCAAGAGGTTCTCTGGTTCAATCCTCGACTGGGGTGCCTTCTGTGCGGAGTCTGCATGCCCTCCCTGTGGTTGTGTGGATTTCCTCCAGGTGCTCTGGTTTCCTCCCACATCCCAAAGACATGCTGTAGGTGGATTGGACACTCTAAATTGCCCCTAGGTGTGAGTGTCTGCATGTGTGTGCCTTCTGTGGAAGGTTGGGCATCAGGCTGGCAACTCAACACCGCAAAACTCCACTGCCAATCATGAGCAGACAGGTGATCCACTGTGGCGACCCTAAAAGCCAAAAGAAGAAATTTTACTTTCTCTTTTCACTGTTTACTCAAGTTCCTTCTATAAATATTACAAAGTAATGTAATAGTAGGTGATAGTCAACAACAAACAACTGCACAGCATTGTAAGTTAAAGAAAGTGCAATCCTTATTACAAGAGCAGCTTCTTACTTACACTGTGGTTTCACTACTCCAACAGCACATTCATTTTCAATGTGAGGTGCCCTACATGCAAGGAATAGTTGACAGCTTTTTTTTCTAGGTAATAAGAGAGAATAACAATGATCCATTTACCATGGAAATATAGTACTATATACATTAATTTAAATAGAGAGGCATTGTGGGTCCATTCTTTTATAATATTATATTAGGGATTTTCAGTTCTGAGAAAAACAAAAAATCGGCGCCATCCTTATCAACAAAATAAAATGCAAAAACAACATACTTTTTGGATCAAAAAGTCTGTAATTTTGCATTGTATTATGGTAAGGATGTTTTAGCCTACTCCAAAGTATGTTACTAATACTTGCTGAAGAATATGACCAATGCACTTTACATACAAGTGAGTGAGAAACACATGGAAGTGAATACTAATAAATCTTAAACCGTCTGCCATAAGTGCAGGTAGGTTTTGTGTTTATATTTCAGGCTATCTGTAAGACTTTTAGATGGAAACAAACAACCTTGGAGAGAGGGAAAGCACTGCATCAGGTACAAGCAGGTTTATATTCAGTAACTTATTTATTGATTGATTAATTGATTGATTTACGTGTATGTAGGTATGTATGCATGTATTTATTTATTTATTATTAGCAAGTCAGCACTTTGGAACCAGACTTGTAGTATATAGCTAGTAAAGACTCAGTGCATGAGTATGTTCTGGATGGAGTTGGAGCCAAGTCAATCATACTACCATACAGGGAGATGCATTCATCAGGTCTATATTATATGTTCAGAGTTTCAAAATTTGAACGTCATATAATCAAACTTCTATGACTGAAGTTTTAAAACTTCAAACAAATAATAAAAAAAAAAGTAAGAAACTTACCTGAATGCTGTAAGCAGGGGGGCATGCCTCCCTGCAGCCCCCCACGTGAGGGGGTTGCACCCACCACACCCCCGCTACTTAAATATACCAACTGCAAGACTGCACTGTAGTGAAGTGAGATTGCCATAGGGAATATTTTCCTGTACTTCACTGTAGTACAGTCTCTGAGCTGGTATATTTAAGTTGTGGGGGCTACAGGGAGGGCTTGCCCCCCCCTGCTTACAGTGTTCAGGTAAGTTTCTTTTTTTTTTATTATATGTTCGAAGTTTTAAAACTTTGGTCATATAAGTTCGATTATATGATGTTTGAAGTTTTGAAACTTCAAACATATACTATAGACCCGTATTCATCATATCTTGTTGTATAACATGGCATGATCAAAAGTCACACAAAGTTTGAGTAAATGCAGTACTTGAAAAAGTATGTAGTCTGTCATTTCAAATGGACTCAACAGGCTATAGAGATATTTATTACCATAAAACAGTATAGTTACACAATTTCACTGCTACTTTCCATTTGCACCTTCATAGTGAGAATTTAATGTCATGCTGAGTTTCATCACAATGTACTGTATTATGTGAGCCAGCGGCACAACTTTCAGAGGTTTTCCCATTTTCTTCACTGTTGTGTGATAGTGGTTTTGGTATATATAATTTTGGGGGGTGTGCAGAGCTTGCCTCCCACATTAGGGGGTGTAGGATGGCTTGTCCTCCTGCCAAAAATACCTTTAAATTTTTAATGTTTTTTTTGGCTCATCATTTTTCAGCATGCAATTTCTGATAAATGGTGAGCTGAAAACCAGTTATGTGTAGGTAAACTCTATAAAACAATATAAGCGATATATTGATTCCTTTAGATCCATCTATTTTCTTTCACCGCTTGTCAAGACACTGGAAAAAGTAGTTGCATCAGAGTTAAAAAGGCACCAAAGGGCATATGGCCTAGTGTAGACTACTTGCACAGATTTAGGAGTAATGACCATGTCAGCACGTCAGACTCTTTCCTTCCCTTCAGAGTCATGGACAAGCATGAACTGACATGGGTTATTTAACTGGAATTGCTGAAAGCCTTTCACTTGGTCCAGCATGAGACACCTTTCTCTATACTTTCAACTTATGGTTTAGAGTAAATAGAATTAAGATGTTTTTTGCAATTATTTAAATAAATGACTCATCAATGTCATTGACAATTAGTGTCTCATTCTGGACCACTGCCAAAAAAGAAAATCTCTCTCTCTCTCTCCTATAGCACCCCTTAGGGCGCAGTGATGGATTCAGTGCTTTCTATAATTTTATTAACCTCATTAACTTGGACCATAACATAATACAGATAAATTCAATTTCCTTATGATTAAAGTTTCACATAAGGACACATGTCATATTACATACAGTCTGAGAAATGATGTCATAAACCTACTAAGGGTTTTCCTTCTTAGCCATACATTTAGACTAATAAAAGCTAAATCATTTCTGTTTTACAGATAATGTCTGACTATAATAAAACTACAAGTTGTCTATCATTGGCCCTGATATTGTACAGCTTAAAATGCTGACATTTGAAAGTA
Organism: Protopterus annectens; assembly: GCF_019279795.1. Lineage (NCBI taxonomy): Eukaryota > Metazoa > Chordata > Ceratodontiformes > Protopteridae > Protopterus > Protopterus annectens. The sequence goes on from NC_056730.1 coordinate 762,892,467, forward strand.
TACAGGCAATTAGTTAGACCCAGTGCTTAGTTTTTCTATCATATGGGAAAGGGTATATCTATGACTCAGTCACTACTGGCTATATGACAGAGAACTGTAGGTATTTTTTTGTAAAGAAGCTAGGCTGGTTGTGTCAGCCTGTGTTCTTCTGCATTCCCTGAAATATGTCCTTCCACTTACTTCCAGTAATGCAATGAATGAAATAAAATGTGTTCCCTCATTGATTTTAAGGAAAAAGCTTATTTGTTTTCATATTCAGTTAGCTAGAAGTCTGCAATGGTGATATATCGAAAAGAATTGTGTAAGCGAGAGTAGTCATGATTAAGAGAAGGAAAAACGCCAGTAAGAAGTTGAATATTTCCTTGAGTTTGCTGCATACATTGGACCTCACTGTGTCATATTACAAACTGGGATAATACTATGGTAACTTTGGAAGGCCTACAGGCAGAAATCGGGTAGTAATTATAGATAAGAGGCCTTATGAACATCTTATGTCAGTATCTGAGAGAACTATTGAGAAAGCAAGTGATACATTTGCTATTTACACTGTTGAATCCAGGAAGACATCTGTCAAGGCGTTCTGTGATTTAAAATCTCTTGCTGCCACCTGGAGTTAAAGAGAAGCATGCTTATTTATTTTCTTAAATGCAAATTATTAAAGAAAAGTAAGTAGATTATGAAGATAGATCAAGACAGAGAAATGTCAGTGTAATTGGAATATCTGAAAAATAATGTACAAAAGAAGTTGATTAGTTGGACGAGTTTTAATGTTAGTCAAATCAAAACAGAATGACCACACAGTTTTTTCCCTTTTTTTTTTATTTCACCAAATCTTTTTGTTTTCTAATACTATGACGGGACTGGACCCCATTCCTAAGTCAAAATACAATTAAGTTCACAAAATTAGTATTGTTTCAATCTTTCATGTCAGCCAAAAGTGCTTTTTGCAGCACTCGCAATGTGAGTAGAAATGACTGAAATGACTCCTTCTGCAATTCATATAGGATTACATGGATTGGTAACATATCTAAATACGATTGTAAATTCTTTTTTATAAGACCCATTGCTCCAACTACTGTTGGAACTGTCTGGCTATCTTTCTTCCATTTCTTCCACATTGCTCTCGTTTCTGCCTGGAGATCCTGATATTTTATGACTTTGTGTCGCTCTGTATGCAAGACACTATAGTCACTGGGTGTAGTAGTTTCAATGATCAATGCTACTTTTGTCTTCTTTTCTTAGACCACTATATCTGGTTTTCTAGCTTCTGTCTTTTGAACTGTTAGTAACGGATGATCCCATGTGATATAAACTTCATCATTTTCTATGATGCTTTGTGGCTCATGTTTCCAGTGTTTTCAGCTACTTCAGTACCATAATGTTTGCACAATCCCCAGTGCAACAGTCTTGCCTCATTATTATGTCTTTCAGTATACAGTCCTTCTGCCATTAGTATGTCACACCCAGCAATGAGGTGTGCGACTGTTTCCAATTCGGTTTTACAAAACCTACATTTGTCTGTTTCTCTCACATGTTCAATGGACTTTATAAACCAGCATGTATGTAGCCCTCTATCTTGGGCTGCCAATATTAACCTTTCATCTCTTGGTTTGAATTCACCTCTCCTTGACCATTCCTGTGTTCATTCCTGATTAACATGAGGTTCTTCCAGAAGTTTTCTATACTTGCAACTATATTTATCATTTTTTCACATTTCTTGCCTTTTCATCTTGTCCTTCACCTTATATTATTTCTTTTGTTTTTTGGCACATTCAGTTGTTGCCTGATTTTTATCTACTTTGTTTTGATTTCCATTCCTGCTTGACACCGATATGCTTCTGCTAAATTAAGCAGAGAAGTCATCTTAGATTTATTCTCCTCAAGTTTCAAGACTTTCACAACATTTGAGTCTTATGAGGTCAGCAGATATGTGTGGAGTCCCACGATTGCAGATCTATACATGTAATCAATTTCAAGGAGGCCCATCCCTCCTTTGGAACAGGGAATATATAATCTTGGTATACACTGATTTTTATAAATCATTTGTTGAGCATGAAGCATCCTTTTTGTTTTCATATCTAATCTATTCAACGTGTTTAGGGGCCAGTCAGTCACTCCAAAGCTGTAAGTTAGGACAAGAAGAGCAAATTTGTTTATAACCTGGATTTTGTTCCTAGATGTCAATGCTGTTTTCAGAATTAATTTAAGTCTTTCAAAGTATTCCTTACTAAGTTTTATTCACATTTGTGCATGTTTTATTGTTGATCCTTCATCAACTCCCTCTTGCTCAAGTTCTTTTAAATCACATTCTTGTCCCAAACTGATGCTTTCCTGATGCTGCAGTTTGCCAGCTTTAAAGGTTGCTTTTGCACATTTATCAAGACCAAATGACATTCTTATATTATCTGAAAAAGTTTTGACACCTGCAGCTGTGCTTTCAGTTCCTCATCTGATGAGCTACACAATTTTAAATCATCAACAAAGAGAAGATGAGAGATCTTTACACTTTGCTGTTTTTTAGGAGCCAAATTGTAGCCATGGCCTAAGTTGTTAAGTAAACAGCTTAATGGGTTAATGGCAAGGCAGAATAACAACGGTGACAGACAGCTACCCTGGAATAGCCCCCTTTTAATTTTTTATCCCTGGGATAATAATCTGTCCTTTATCATGGCTTAATTGCAAAGTGGTCTGCCACTGTTTCATGGTCACTGTAATGTAATCGATCAGTGTAGGGTATATTTTATAGATATTTTTATTCATGGATGTGGGATACCATCAAATGCTTTTTTGTAGTCAATACATGCCATACTTAAATTCTTCCCCTTTTACAGTTCTCCTGTATGACTTTATTTTTACAACAAATGATCCTTTGTTCCATATGACTTTCTTTTATTGCCCTTTTGTTCTACTGCCATAATTGAGTTTTCTTCTAAATGACTATAAAATCTGTCGGCATCAGTTCCCATGTATAGTTTGTATGTCTTCGGAAGACAAGTTATTGGTCTATAATTTTGGGTCTATATTAGAACATCGAAGTTTCAAAACTTCGAATGATCTAATATCGACCCCTATTCAGCGAAAGCTGAAAATATCAAAGCAACAGAAAACTGATTTTTTTTCCTAGGGAAAGAATTCAGTTGTCCGTTTCTGTTGCTTCGGTATTTTGAGCACTGCGGTGGAAAGTTACAGATCAGGTTCAGGTAAGTGTGCAATTGAGTGCGGGTTAGGTTAGTTAGGGTTAGTGTGCGGGTTAGGTATGTGTGCGATTGTGTGGACATGAGGGTTAGGGCAGGTTAGGTGAGTTAGGGTTAGGGCACAGTCAGGTAAGTGTGCGATTGTGTGGACATGAGGGTTAGGGCGGGGTAGGTGAATTAGGGTTAGGGTGAGGTGAGTGTGCGATAGTGACGGACCTTAGGATTAGGGTTTGGGTTAAGGTAAGTGGATAGTTAGTGGTGTGTGTACAGTTTAGTGTAGGGTTAGGTGTAAGATTTTAGGTGTATGTGTGGGGATTGCTGTTTGTTTGGTGTGCTTGTGTTGTATGTATGTGTTTTGGAACAGCTGTTCTGTATGTTCGATGTTTTCAGCTTTCACAGAATAGGGGTCGATATTAGAACATTCAAAGTTTTGAAACTTCAATGTTCTAATATAGACCCTATAATTTTTAGGGTAGTTTGCAGATTCACTTTTAAGATGGAAGATTGTTTTGCCTGTTGTTAGCCTGGTTGGTGTCTGTTTGTGGGTGCACATATAAATAGTTCTTACTCATAGGTAAGTTCTTGTGCAAAGATGTTAATAATTTTAACCAAAAAGTTAAGTACTGCATCTAAGCCTAGGGTTTTCCAGTTAGAGGCTTTTCTTAACTTTGTCTGACTCTCTCTGGTTGTTACTTCATCCCATTTCATATCCTGCACCTTTAAACTTATTATACTTTCTTTTACTTCTTCTATCCATTTAGCATCTTTGTTATGTTCCACAGGATCTTCATAGATGCTTCCCCAAAATGTATCTATTTCCTCTTTTTTGGCAGTCTTTCAATTCCTTTTACCTTATTTTCCAATTCTCTATCACATTTTTTGGGTCATCAATAAATTGCTTATTTTGTACTTTCCCTTTATATTTATCTGTGTATCTTCTATGTTTTTCCGCGTGTGCTGAAAGTTTGTGTTTATTTGCGATAGTGCATGATAGATGTTTCCTTTCTGCTTGGTGAGACTTCTTCTTTGGTAGATATACAAAGAACAAGATGCATTTTTTTGGATAAACAATGATTCTGTCAAAGCTTTCAAAATGAGTGTAAGAAGATTCAGCTGCACATAGAAGTAAAAGTTTCATTTGTTTAACTTTCCAGTACTTTTACTGACTCTCACCAGTCCTACTCCTAAATTTGAATTCACACACAGAAAACCTAACCAACAGACTATTGACAAAGATAAAATGTTATATCATGTCTCTCACCTTATCACCCCAATTACACATATACCTATACCCAAAAAACATCCTAATTCCCAAGAATGAATATGCCCTACTACTTATATCCCTTCACTACTCTAACAATACTAAAAAGTACAAAAAGAAAATAAAACATTCAGATTTGTTGTACTAGAATATAACAACTGTTACCATTGTAGCTTATTAGAAAAAAAAATCACATTAGCTTTCCACTGCTAACAGAGCCTCCATTTTATTTAATTCTGTATTATGTATGTACTATACTAATCTATGAACCTATATAAAATTCTAACACTTGGCTACTGTCCTTCTCTCAGAAAAATGCTGCAAATTAGATAAGAAAACTATTCCCTTAAAAACATCTATGAATGCAACCTCATTATACCCTGAGTGAGATTCAAACTGGCCATTGGAGAAAAAGCCTTCCTTAGAGTAAGATCTGCTATATGGAACCATCTACCTGCAAGCATAAAAACAATTACAGACTGGAGTCATTAAAAATGTTTAGGTATTCCTACATAAGAGTTTCAGTGCACCTGCATTCATGACACTTGCTAGATCACACATTATTTACTCCTACTTATAGATTTTCTAATTATCATAACTTAATTATTTTACTACTCTATGTGAACTTTGCTCTGTTACTTACACAACCAATATTAGTTGTATTTTAGATTTATTAGTCCTACTATTGTACCATACAGCACTGAAATACATTGTCTAAATCCTTGTACTGTTCTTTGTTTTTTGCTATATTACTCCTGTTGCACTTTTATACCCAGGCTGTGATGGAAAAGTATGAGTAGACCAGTTCACATACTTGGTTATCCAATTGTAAAATAAGAATAAATAAAAAGAATGTGGCAAATGCTTCTCTGCGCTTTTAAACCGGATGCAGAAATAAGGCTCGGTACTAAATTACAATGGTATACAGAACCTTTATTTAACATATACTGTAGATTGATTGTCCCATATGCATAAATGTCAGTGATTATAATTTATTTGTTTATTTACTTTGGAATGTTTAGACAGAATATTTCTTCCTTAGTTGTAAATTGATAGGCTGTGGGTTTGTGCAATCTGATGACCAACCAGAGTTGCAGCTATGAGGCAGAAAAGTTACAGCTATCATGCAGAAAAGCTAAAGTAGCCAGGATGTGTAGATCATCCATGTTAGATTAATCAGTAATAAATAGTCTTGACTCTCCTGTCATGAATTGTTGAGACTGGATTACCTAAATATCACCTTTTATGGATACAGGAAATGTTGTTAGGCTA